>NW_017534795.1:0-1520 GCF_001853355.1 Bactrocera latifrons
ATTGGTAAAACTTTTACCGTAACGTTTCAATTGATGAAAAAAATTTATGGCGATGATTTCCTATCCCGTAGCAGAGTGCACAAGTGATTTAAACGTGCTCAAAGTGGTCGTGAGGACATAAATGCCRMTCAACACGTGAGCCAATCAAAATTCGTGATCACTGGAAATTCTATCGAAACTGTGCATGAATTCATAAATAATCCGTCGAAATCATCATTGAAATTGTCTTGAACATCTCCAAAACATCGATTTATCGCATTTTGACCGAACCTAATGGATAACCTGGAGAGGTCTCATAATTTTGTTAAAAATGCTTTAGAGCGAAAATCTAGTAGGGAAACTCGCGGAAGGTCACAAAAAACGAGTACAGTTCTTGATCGCCACATTGTAACTATTTGTAAAAAGGACCCATTCAAGTCGTCGAAGGTGAGAGCAGCAGAAATTGGAAATGTAGTAAGTGCCCAAACAGTTCGCAGGCGTTTGCAAAAGGTACCAGGACGTATAGCCAGGAAAGTTCCATTAATGCGATCAAAAATTTTAGATATAAGGTTAAATTTTGCAAGAAGTCATTTAGATTGGTCAGGACCTGAGGGAAAAAAAAAGTAAAGAAACATCTTATGGAGCGATAAAATGAAAGTAAATTTGTTTGGAAACGATTGTGCAAAATGTGCGTCGTCCAAAAGGAAAGGGGTTTCACATTAGATTCACAAAAAAAAACTGTGAAGCATTGAGGTGGGAACATCATGGTGTGGGGATGTTTTTCTTGGTATGGAGTAGGTCCTATATACCGGACAACTAACAAAATGACAGCGTCGGAGTACAAGGAAATACTTGAAAATGTCATGATACCCTATGCTGAAGAAGATAATGATCCAAAACATACCTCCAAACTGGTTAAAAAATATTTTGAAGATAACAATGTTAACGTTTTGAAGTGGCCAAGCCAATCCCCGGATTTAAGTTCAATAGCAAACCTAAAAATAAATTTGGCGAGTCAACCTTTCTCTAGCAAAGACCAGTTATGGGAGTACATACAAAAAACTTGGTATGAGATACCTAAAGAAACCTGTCAGACTTTAATCAGTAGTGTGCCAAACGAATAAATAAAGTAATCCAGAATAATGGTGGATATACTGGCTATTAACTAAGTAATGTTAACCCTTTATAGCATCATGTGACAGATATGTTACAAACCCTTTTAGAGGGTACAAAACATTGGAAAATTAATTTTTCCCTTTATAGTATGATGTAGCACCACTGTCACACTCCGTATTTTTCAATTTTAAAATTCTCTGGTTTTTTATGTATCGGTATCACTTATGAATGAATGAATGAATGATAATGAGGAATGCACTGCGACCTTTGGTCTATTGTGCCCTCTCCTTCCTTACATTGCCTCACTTAGCCCCAGCCCATTAATGAAGGCCAGTAGGCTGCTAGGCGCTAGCGAGGCAATGCGATCCCTATCCGGAAATGGAACTCCAAGGGGCTTGGCTCTGCGAATACAGACTGCTGTGCAG
>NW_017534795.1:3030-13469 GCF_001853355.1 Bactrocera latifrons
ATTTTCAGTGTTTTAAAAAAATATTTAGTGGAAAAGTCCAGGTAAGTTTACTATTATGTTTAATTTCTATAAGGTAATACGAAAAATGTTCACTAATACAATATATAGTGAAGTTTAGGTTTGTACCATTTCTGTAACATTGAGTAATAAGGGTCACTAAAAATTTGTTTGTGTTGATTGCTTATATATGTACTTCACCAGAATGGCGTCTCGTATCTTATCTGCTGATAAAATTCGTGAAGAGTTGATGAATTATGAAAGTAGTGAAGATGGCTTCGAAACTGACGATTATAGCGTTACAGCTCCCGATTTTGATCCTGAGGGCGATACAAGTTCAGACTTTGAACTCGATTGTGAGCAAAATGGCGCTCTTTTGGAAAATGAAAGCGAAGATATTGACGTTCGCTTAGAGGCATGCCACTCAGGAAGGATCGTCACATCGCCCTAAACCAAAAATGAATGTAGTCTGGAAGAAAAATAATATTGAACTACACGAACATCATATACGTTTCACTGGAAAGCCTACTGATATTTTGGATTTGGAAACACCCATAAAGTTTTTCCTAAATATATTTTCTCTTGAATTAATCAAAGATATTGCGCAACAAACTAACCTATACGTAAAGGAAAAGGATCCCATGTATCCGAAATCGACGTTCAACAACTTATTTGGATAACATACATGATGTCTTTGGTGCAAATCCCGAGAGTGACGAAACATTGGAATAACGAAATCGGTACACCTTTCATAAAGGAAACAATGGCAGCGAATAAGTTTGAAAAATTGAGACAATGTATTCACTTTAATGATAATTCTAAGATGCTTTCTCGTGATTATCCCCAAGCTGATAGACTTTTGAAAATTCGACCAATATTGGCAAAACTAAACTAAACTTGCAAAAAAATCCCGCTACAAAGTCAGTTATGTGTAGATGAGCAAATTTGCTCCGCCAAAGCTCGACGTAACCTAAAACGATATAACCCTAAAAAGCCGAAAAAATGGGGATTTAAAGTATTTGTACTTTGCGACACTAACGGATTAGCGTATAGTTTTGAAGTGGAATCTGGAACTGAAAATATTTTGAAACCCGGAGAACCAGATTTAGGTGCTGCTTCAAATGTTGYCATGAGACTGGCCAGAAATATTCCAAAGAACCAAAACTATAAACTTTATTTCGACAACTATTTCACGTCATTGTCACTTATAGAATACTTGGCCAAGGAAGGAATTCTTAGTTTAGGARCAATACGACGAAAYATGATACCTGACTGTAAACTGCCAACAGATAAGGATATTTCGAAAAAAAGCTGTGGTCACAGCGTAGAATATGTTGGAAATGTATGAGGAATAGATATAGCCACCGTTGTCTGGAAAGACAAGAAAAGTGTAACTCTTGCTTCTAATTTCGCTGATGACCGAAGTCTACAGTACGCCGCTATGATAAGGCAAACAAAAGGTACATAGATATTGAAAGACCTTATATTGTAGCCGAGTATAATCGGCACATGGGTGGGGTTGATCTCATTGACAGCATCATGGGCCGCTATAAGATATTGCTAAGAAGCAAGCGATGGCACGTTCGTCTATTTTATCACTTTTTAGACCTTGCAATGTCTAATACTTGGCTCTAATGTGGTGTGTCTTTATGCTACAACAAGCAAAACAACTGCTTCAAAGAATTTCACACTTCTTAAAAAACATGTAAATATTCACGAAATACAAATATTATTATTTAATGAGCTTAGAGACGTTGATACATAACGTGACATATCCGTCACATACCCTTTTTTGTTGTTTTTCACCCAAATAAAAAAAAATTTGTTTAAACTATAAAACACGCATTTCATTTCTATCCGAAATCTATTAGAAACGATACAGTTTTTCCGTTTTTACTTAATTGACCTATAAAGGGTTAAATATACAACAAAACTGTTTTATCATAATTTGTTTTTCCAAAATAATTGCCTTATTAAAAGTGTACCTATTTTCTTCAGCAATTTTATTTTAACTATGAAATGTTGAATTATTTGAAGTTTATTTAAATAAGCTTGTAAATATTTAAAATATATAAGTACGTTTGCGTTTTCCTTAAAAATGTATATATAACTTTTTATTCATGAGCTTTACTTGAAAAAGTATTGTGTAACTATTATTTTGAGCAGGTGTGTATATAAATGGTCAGGATGACGAGAAAAGTTGAAATCCGGTTGACTGTCTGTCCGTCCCACACTGTTCGATTTCATAGGCCAAAAAATTTACCACACTTTGTATCGAAGCTATATCTTAAAAAAACCCATAAAAGTAACGATAAATATATTTTTGTTCTATCCGTAAGCGCTACGAAAATCAAGAGAAGTGAGACAATAGAATAAATAGAAATAGCTTAAAAATTATCTCTTATAATAAATTAAACTAAATATTAAAATCGTGTTTAATCGCCGAAAGGTATGTTGAGAAGGAAGGTATATGTTATATAACAAAGAGAATTTTATAAAATAATGTGTTGTTTCATTGTTTTAAAACTATGGTTTCATAAGTGCCCTTTTGAGTGGCATGTTTTTCTTTTATGTAATAAAAAAAGTTGTGATCCCTGTCTCGTGTCAAGTCAAGTTTTGTTTACATTAGTTAATGTTTTCTAAGTCTATGCTTTTGATTTCAGCTGCAACCTTTCACATCTCTCTTTGTTATTCATTTTATTATAGCAGGCATGCGATTTTTATTTTTTTATTTTATAAAAGCTTACATAATAATACAATTATTATACAAACTTAAGAAAATACGCAGCACTAGCATCATGGGCTATCGGCCGAGGGGCATGCGATTTTTTGTACGTTATGTTTCATAATTTTTTGTATATACGTGCATATTTTATTGTTTTTTATTTTCATCATATATCCTTGAGGTTTGGTTTTCATTTTCACATTATCTCACTTTTATCAAAGGTATGTATAAAACAAACTTTTATTTAGCACATCATTTTATTAAAGCACATCATATCGGTGTAAACTTCCACGCCTATATGTTTTTGAATTTTGGTGTTAAGAAAATGTATGAAATAATATCACTTATAACCGAAGCAAATTTAATAAAGCATCATCTACTTATTAGAAGCTTCGTTAAGCTACTTGATATTAACTGTTTACCCTGCTATGATAACATTTTAAAGGAAAAACTGTTGTCCTGAGCAAATAAAGATCTGATGTTGAAGTTGAGATAAAATAAATTATTGGACCACAACAGCGTCACGAATGGAATTATTGAACGCAATGAGTTCTCTAATTACCTATTATTAATAGGAAAATGTGGTTTTGATGGCAGTTCTGGGCAGAGCGGATATACGCAGAAATTTTAAAATAATAATTTGGAAGACAATAATTTATTCATCGCGACATATGTCCCTCTACAACTGATAATAAAATTGCAAAATGATGAAGAGCAGAAAAAAATTTGGAATAACTCCAGACCTTCATCCACCCGCTATTGCCATCATTTTCAGAATCAATTTTAAAAGAAATCAGTTCAATCATCCCTAAATGCACTAGATTTCCGCTAGATCCTGTAAGGGAATTAATTTTAAAATATTCCTGGTATTATCTTCCTTCGTCAGTCCATAAATATTTAATTGGCGCTCCCGATGTTATCCAATAAGCACCTATTTCAATTGGAGAGCTCTAAGAAGAATCTGCTGAGTCAAGCAATAAGGACGTTAAGATGTATAGACTCCATCATACACGAAAGAACTAACGGGTCACCACCAATCACCAGTCAAAGAAAACTATCATGTAAAAATAAATAAATTTTATTAAAATCACTTTTTGATTCAGTTGAATAATTTTCAAAAAATTATATTTTTCGTTTATCAACTTTTTTTATTTAATATAATTAATTAAAACYCGTTACCATTGGTGATTGGCAGAGTGGGAAACAGGAGAGGCAAATTTTAAAAAGCTTTGGCAAAAGTTTTTGTATAGGCAGTGGCAATATTTTTGGCCGCTGATTCCATACAAGACCCCCTGTACGTCAGTCCGTCCGTGAAAGCTGTAACTTGAGTAAAAACTCAAATATCTTGATAGGTATGTAGGTTTCATAGCACAAAAAAAAATTTTGTTAGGAGTAATCAGACCACGGCCACAAATCGCCTTTAACCGAAAACATATAACGTGTCCATGTCTCCTAAAAACTGAAATTGGAAATGTAGTAAGTGCTCAAACAGTTCGCAGGCGTTTGCAAAAGGCCAAGCCACCAGGACGTATAGCCAGGAAAGTTCCATTTATGCGATCAAAAAATTTAGATATGAGGTTAAATTTTCCAAGAAGTCATTTAGATTRGTCAGGACCTGAGGGAACAAAAAAGTAGAGAAACATCTTATGAAGCGATGAAACGAAAGTAAATTTGTTTGGAAACGATTGTGAAAAATGTGCGTCGTCCAAAAGGAAAGGAGTTTCACGTTAGATTCACAAAAAAACAATTGTGAAGCATGGAGGTGGGATCATCACATCATATCACGGATTGGGGATGTTTTTCTTGGTATGRAGTAGGTCCTATATACCTTACAACTAACAAAATGACAGCGTCGGAGTACAAGGAAATACTTGAAAATGTCATAATAGATTTGAAGATAATAATGTTAACGTTTTGAAATGGCCAAGTCAATCCCCGGATTTAAATCCAATAGAAAACCTATGGGGAGAACTAAAAAAAAAAATTGGCGAGTCAATCTTTCTCTAACAAAGACCAGTTATGGGAGTGCATACAAAAAACTTGGTATGAGATACCTAAAGAAACCTGTCAAACTTTAATCAGTAGTATGCCCAAAAGAATAAGTAAAGTAATCCAGAATAATAGTGGTATAATAAAGGTTTTAAACTGAGTAATGTTAAATATACAACAAAACTGTTTTATCATAATTTGTTTTTCCAAAATAATTGTCTTATTAAAAGTGCAACTATTTTGTTGAGCAAGTTTATTTGAGCTATGAAATGTTTTTGGATCTACATTTGCTTGTTTTTAAATGAAGTTTATTTAAATAAGCTTGTAAATATTTGAAAAATATAAGTACGTTTGCGGTTTTCTTAAAAAATTAAATAAAGATTTTTATTCATGAGCTTTACTTGAAAAAGTATTGTGTAACTATTATTTTGAGCAGGTGTATACTATGTTCAAGTTAAACTAGGAAATTTTCAAAAAAAAAGTCTAAAAATCTAAAATTTCTAAAAATTTTAAAAAAGTGGTGTTTGACTAAATAAATGTTACTTTTTGTTGTTTAAACATATGTTCAAATTTAAATTTTCCTAGTATATTTCAGTTTAAATAGAAGATAATTTAATGTCAAAGATAATAAACTTTGCCCCAATTTCATACGAGGTTTAGTTTTTTTATCCTGCCCGCCAATTAAGAAAACTCGTTAAACTGAAAAACCGAGAAATCGCGCGTCAAAGTATTCGCTTTCTGAACAATTGCTCATATATGTTTGTATGTATCTGCTAGACGCTCGGTCACTATTTCCCTTCTAGCTTCGACAGTATTTCGATTTCCCATCTATAACTTTGGGGTAATATTCTTAGATAATTTTTACAGAAATTTAAGCAAAGAAGAATTCAATTTTTTAAAACTTCTAAAGCAGGCTCCCCCTTTAAAGAATATTTACAAAACGTAATTTAAGACCCAAATGCGTCCTTATTCATTCGATAAATGTTATCTGTTAATATCTTCCTTTAATGTGGAACTTATTAAAAACTTTAACAGGACTGGTTCCACGTGTATTAATTTGCAATTTTGTCACATTAGTAAACAGCTGGTTCGAATAGGGTTTTGTGTATGTTCGAAAAGACGAAAMTCCAATCAGATTCTGTGACAACTTTGAAAATCATAATTGGTTTGCAATTCTGAGAGCTAAGCAATTCTGTCTTGGATTCCACAACACTCCTGGCTGTTATGATTAAAACATACTCTTTTGTTTTCATTGGGATAACTCACATATTTTTGACATACAGACATGCCATTATAAGAGAAGGATTATCTCTTAATTTCAGTTATACATATAAATATATCACACATTCACCGACATTTTCGATRAAAAGTCAACTATCGGCACCGGGGTCTAAATATTCCGTACTCAGGGGCTTAAACAATTATATTGGATTTAAACAATTTTGTTTACAAGGTGGCACACACTAAAGACATTATTCGTGCAAAGTTTTATCCCGTTATATTCATTGTGTACTTGAAACTGAACGAATCAAGTGGAACTTAAAACACTTTTTCAACAATTTTAGCTCACAAGAGCCTCATGCCCTGTGCCAAACAGTTAGTTCTACATCTTTATTTAGTGTTAAGTTATGTCACTTTATCGTTTTTGTATTTCCTTCATGTTTTTCCAAGAAACACTTGCATCAAGTTTCGTCAATATATTTTAATTTTGACTTAAGTTATCACTTATACATACGAACGGACGGACAGACAGTCACTCGAATTTAAACGTCTCATCACCGTTATATGAATAAAACATGTWTGCAAGAGTACAAAACTATAGATTCAAAAAATATTGAAACACTAGAAAAAGTAAGGAAGTGCTAAGTTCGGGTGCAACCTAACATTTTATACTCTTGTAACTTGTAAGAATCAAAGCCAGACTAAACCAGAGGATCGTAATCCCAGCAATTTTATATATACATATATTATATATAACTTATATACTGACAGATACATAAGGTTTGCCAGAAAAACGAAAATCATGTAATATATAGAATTGGGGTAGGTGGTATCGACTCGATTAACTGTTATCATGCCACATATTGAAAAATTGTTCCATTAAGGTACCTCACATACAATCACCAATCACATTCAGTAAAGAAAGGCGGATGTTCAAAAATCCCTTTATTACGGGGAGTAAGTCAAGTTTTAGATCAAATGTATTTATTTTAGGCACAAAGATACACCGTTACGAGAAAAACACATTCTGTATTTTCTTTGAGATAACACAAATATTGGCCGATAAATGCAGCATAAAGTCACCTGGAAGTTCGAAAAAATTTGTATTAGGTATATGGGAACTCAGGGAAGTATTGATCCATTTAAATCCATTTTTTATAGACAGAAATACTGTTATCAGGAAAGGATTACGTTTGAATTTCAACTGTATTTCTCACACATTGACCGATATTTTCGGTCCAAAGTCAACTATAGGTATTAGGGACCACATATTCGATACCTGTGGGATTGAACAGTTTAGTTTGGATTTGGATCACTTAATGACTCTGTCGTATTTAGTTATTGAATTAATGCGCTTTTGGTAATTTTGAACGGTACCATTATACGTGGAAAGAGTGGGGTTATCTTCCGATTACAACTATTTTCACACTGTTGGTAAAAGTTCTTATAATTTTTGTGCCGGAAAATTTGGTTATAGTAGATTTAGTGCTTTAGGAGACATTAACTTTTTTTTTTCAAAAATTTTTGCCCCACAGGTGCCCTTTGCTACTGCGATCCCCTGTGCCAAATTATAGTTTTGTATCTTAATTTAGAGCTTAGGTATATCACTTTATATGTTTTCGGTTAATGGCGATTTGTATATGTGACAGTAGTCCGATTACGCCTCTCTCTCACCAATCTTTATCGTTTCTACTTTRCAAGGAGCCTGACACTCTCCCCCACTAAATCGAGGATGACAATATTCATCAACTGTGCGAACGAGCACAGACTGGAACTATGTATATTGAAATTGATGGCATTCACTTGCATTAAAGSGATATATGGGTTTACTGCTTTAAAATACTCTGTTTTTCATTGTCTTATTTAATTCCTTGGAAATTCTAGAATATTGTCCTAAATTCTCAAGTTGCTCGGAATTATAGTTTTGAAAATATATAATATGGGATAGCAGACAATGCTAAAATCCCCGTCAATAAGCTGGTGACATCAGCTGGTATGCTAAAGCCGGGGGCAGGAAGATTGCTCAGGAATCTGAGCTCGAGTGAGTCTCGGCTTACTATTAGGCGGCAGAGGTCGCTAAAACAAACTGGGGTGTGCGATCGTAGTTGTATACATGGAGTCATCTTCCACTACGACTACTGTATAAAGAAGCAGTAGCTAAGGTTGGGGGGTTCTGGATGGGAACTAAACTAGAGGCTGTGCACAAACTTCCTCCAGAACCCTCCAGTAATAGTGGAGAGTGATAAGCTCGACAGAACCGATGCATCATATCGGCATGTGCTGATTCTCCGGAACAAGGTGTCCATCGATCCTTTCACCGACGCAAAAGGTGTCAACASACAAGGCGTTATCTCACACCCTCCAGGAGCGATATAGGAAAGGAAGCATATGCGATGRCGAGCGTGGATGTGGCCCGGTCCTTTTTGGACATAGAAAGCGTTGGGGGCATATCTTTGATCGCCGATACTGACGATATAGCTCTTTTCTTTGATATACGGCCCCAATTGCTGTAAAATGTGTGGTCGAAAATTGGGTCTGGTTTTGGTTGGAATTTATTCGAGTCAGCTGCGGCGGCCAATTGCTCTAAATTATTTTCAAACAATTAAATATATGCGTTTTATTTCGTCCAAATTTCTAAAAACATTTATGATCACCGAAATTGACAATTTAAAAATATGCAAAGTAATTCCCAATGAAGTACACCCATTAGAATTTCAAATCTATGCTGTTCTTTTTGTAATACCCTTAAGATTAGTTATATACTCCGCTTATGAATCTTAAGTAATATTCTTAAGAGCGTCATTTGGATACAGCGCAAAAATTATCATTTTGCTCATTTTTATATAAGTAAAAATTAACTCTGGCTCAGTTCAAATGCACCAGTCTAAGTCAAATTAGGTGAGATGGTATAGATTATAGATTAATAAATTATTAAATAAACGATTAAATGACGATCGGACATTGCTTACTCACCAAGATTAGTTAAACTTCGAATATCAGACTTCCTTGCAAGGCACTCTGCCGTTTCATAATATCCTCTTCTAAGTAGATATTCTATTACAATGCGGTCCATTCGAATCTTAAATAAAATTTCAAAACGAAATTATTTAGAAGAGTGGTATAATTAATTATTAACTAATGTAAATTTCCCGTTCTTGAAACTACGGAAAAAATGGACATTATTAATAAGTAATGTAAGAATTAACGAAACATCACTTCTCATTGAATGAAGAATGAGAGACAATAATTATAAAAAATTTTGCTTGCCGGAAATATTTATAACTAAATAAAGTCCATTAACTTAAATTAAATAATAGGAAACCTGCTGGGCTTGCAAAAATTATTATATGTTGCATATAGACGATGGGGTAATTGGCGAGCCGATTTCACATTTTTTGGCATTAAGTATATAAATTTATGTGATCTCTTAATTTCTTTAAGATATCTTACATAATGGCGGACATCTTTATATAAGGTATAAGGGATATACTTTATTTTATTGAGTTTTGGTATTGCGATGTATCATTGCTAGAATTATGATGACTAAATGAGATTTGTCTTCCTAAAAACCACCATGCATAACACAGTCACACTCCAATACACCAMACCAATAGAACTCATACGAGAACACCACACATCAATACATAAAAGCACACACCACATCAAAGGAAACTACACGAGAGCACAACACGTTCATACCTGAAAAAAAGCCACACTCGATGATGCCATGGACATCACCCAACAGTAGCATGAGCAAAAAGGGATCATCATGACTAACCAGCTCTTCTTTTCGTCTGGCTTCGGAACCAAAAGATTTGTGTGATTACCTAACATTTTAATGAATTGAAAATATAAATACAATCGGAAAATTTTGTTTTTTACTTACAATCCATAGGTCTACTCGGAATTATTTACGTGGTGAGCGACAAAGGAGCAAAATGGGTAAAGAAATAATTATTCGTCATTCGAGCTCTAAAGAAAAGCACTATCGATAAAAGGTAAAAAAAAAAACATAGGTAAACTAGAAAAAGTAGCAGTGCGATGACCACATTGAAAAAAGAATTAAAAATAAATAAATAAAAGAAGATAAAACCCATATTCTCGAAGCATGGGTATGTACATTAGGGTGGGTCGATTCCGGATTTTTTCTATTCGGGATTTCTAATAGTGCGGAAAAATTACCTTAGTACTTCCTGATTCCAATGCAACTATTTGTTTAGATCGGATTGCATCTTCAACCAAAACTCCGGCCTTGAAATTTCGGAAATTCGCCTAAATTCGTGAAATTGTCTACCTAGCGCCTGAAATACGCATCTMATGGTAAAATSTATAAAACAAAAGTTATTTGTCACCTCATTTGCTACCGAAATGGTATATGTGATCAGGGCCGTAGGACGAACTGTTCCCGAGATTCGAAAATGAGACGCGCCATAGCGCAAGGTGAAAATTATTGCAGCTCTCAGCTAACCTGTATTGGTCACCCAGAACCCACCGCGTGGAGGTGGCT
>NW_017534795.1:13564-22443 GCF_001853355.1 Bactrocera latifrons
ACTTGTTGCCTAGATTTCAGTGTAGAGCGTATAAAACGATCACTAGATTGGGGCCAATAACTTTAGAAGATGCCTCTGTCACCAGTTTGACGGTTCTCTCGACTGCCACAGTGTGAGAGGGGAATTCATTAAATTTCCATACCTCTGCAGTGTCACCCGACAGCCCTTTTATGAGTTCTTCGTTAGAAACTGAACAAAGAACTGGTGGAACAGTCAAGGTAAAGTCAAGGTCTTCCAGTTAATCATGTCGTAATAATTATTACCTTTGAAATTCAGCTTTGGCACTTTATTACATCTAACCCTYCCATTTACAGTGTCAGACTCTGCTTCTCTGGCTGCTAGAAGACGGTCAAGGGCCAACTTTCTGACTTCTATCCGTTCATCATACTATCCGTCATCATACTAAGAAGAATATTTTCTGGAAGAGAAAAGAAAGCATTCTGTTGAATGGATGAATCGACAACCTTGCGCAGTTTAGCAGGTAAGTATCTCGACCTTTGAATTGCAGCATAGAGATGACGCGAGCCATCTTTGATTGAACTGTTGAATCTTATTGAGAACCACAAAGGTGAGTAAACTGTAAGTATGTACTTGACCAAAATCTTTATTTCCTTTGTTGGGTTGTCAGTAGAAATGTATAATCTCAGAATTCTATTTGCGCAGGTGATCCAGCGAGATTTGCATATGTTACCTGGATGCATCGACGCTAAATCAGTTTACCTATGTCGCCAGAGAATGCATGTGGACTCTTTGAGACACCATCTATGTGTTCKAAAAGAGCACGAAATGGAAGTTCGTTGAAATGTARAAGACAAACAACCCACTGTAATGGCCTACCTATTCTTTCTTCTAGTTTCCGAATGATTCCACCWTTCCAACCTGTGTTCGTGTTGGTGCCATCAGCACCGACAAYTKCTAGATGTTCCACATCAACTGAATTGTCTTGTAAATGTTGCCATATAGCTTGCGTCTCATCCTCAGTTGCCCGGGAAGGAGAGGTGACGTGGCCAAAGTAATGACAAGCAGATTCCGCTATAAGAGAAATATGTTCCTCTCTGACAGTGTCGCGGTAGTACTTTTCACCTTCGCTGACTTGTGTAACTGTATTGTCTTTGCGGCCGTCAAAATACAGCCCATATACAGAGTCAATACTTTCGGTGTTTTGGAGCTTAACTCCAACACTTTCTTTTGCCCGCCTAATCYTGCATTTGTCAGTAACAAAGCTAGCCTGATCCTCTGTTATCAAACCTGCTTTTTTGGCATCCAGAAAAGCAGATGAAACAATCAAGGACGGTGCTCTATCACTTACTCCAAACCTTTGGACAGCTAAAGCAATGTGTTCTAATACTAGTGTGTTTTGTTTGGTTTTAGAGGACGGAAGAGAAAATTCATCATCAGCATCGTTTTTGAAAGAATCCATGTGCGACGCACCTACATTGTTGTCGTCTGTATGAGAGATTGGCTGATCTGAATGGTCACGTGTTCTAGCTGATACTTTTCAGGTAAGTAAGAGAAATGGTTGTTCATTGATATAAACTATCCTTTCTTTTGGACAAGTGCAAGAAGAAAAATAAATGCATTTACAAGCAGCGATGTCAAATAATTTTCCGGCAGAAGAAACAAAGTTGTCTCTTTTAGAGCTCAAACCTATTGTGTTCCTTAAAGACATTTGTTTAAGAGTCAGAAATTTCTTATGGTATGTGGTGAGCATTTGTACAACTCTGGTATGTGAAACTATCGGAATAGATGACTTTTTGAAAGTATTTTCAACCTTTTTTGCAACTATTTCTGTAACCTCTTTACTCCTAGGTTCATAGTTGTCGCCTCGGAGTCGCCCTATACGAAATCTTTCAAACTGATAACACAAAAGAACATCCTGTTAAGTAGGTAACTGGGACTCAGAGAGATTGTACGGATATATGTCAAACACAGGACAATTCTCGTAAATTTAAATTTAGATACAGACATTTTGAGTTCTGTGTTCTGTTGAGAGAATATAAGTGATAGCACTCGGCGAAATCAACGACAAGAGTGAAGGAACTCGATGAAAAAATATTTATGTGGAGACCAGTCGGAACGTGTTGTATGGCGCAGGGAAATGAATGTAAGTGATAGAACTCGGCGAAATCACCGACAAGAGTGAAGGAACACGATGAAAAAATATTTGTGAGACCTATCCGAACGTGTCTTTTGGCGTAGATAAATGAATGTGAGTGATAGCACTCGGCGAAATCAACGTCAAAAAGTGTGGCCGCAAGCCGATTTTCACCTTGCGCTGTGGCGCGCCGCATTTTCGCTCGTATCCTGGGAACGGTTCGTCCTACGGCCATGACCACATATACCATTTCGGTGACAAATAACATTTGTTTTATACATTTTGCCATGAGATGCGTATTTCAGGCGCGAATTTCTGAAATTTCAATGCCGGAGTTGGGGTTGAAGATGCAACCCGATCTCAAAACAAAAAGTTGAATTGGAATCAGGAAGTACTAAGGCAACTTTTCCGCACTATTAGAAATCCCGAATCGAAAAAAAGTCCGGAATCGACCCACCCTAATGTACATACATGTGTACAACTCAAATGAAAAAATATACAGTGAAGAGTGCGGCGTAAAACCAAAAAAAAAAAAAATTATTAAAAAGGGAACAAGTGCCGTAAAACTACTTAAGTAAATATGTACACAAATATGGATTGACGTATTTACGACTTCACGATAATCCATTCACAGAAAAGGGTCAACTGCAGTAGTCCACTAAACTCTTTGAGCGACAAGGATTTCAAAAATAATCTACCTCCCTTGGGCGCAAGAATTTCTTTTTGTTTTTTCGTTGCAATCTAACTCATTTTATTTAATATATATAAATAAAAAATGAATCTCTTGAGTATTCAAACCGCGCTAAAGTCTTTATACGATGAACATAACTGTCTTGTAATAATTGACGAATAGGATATTTTTTTATACCCATAAGCATATGCTTTAACTCAACCTCATTTGCGATGATATTTTGTTGCCCGTAGAGGTTGGTTTAAAACACCAACTCATTCACTATGTCTTCTGTGATCAACAAGATGAATATGTTGTAAGGTGTTGTCTCTGAAATCCCTTATTTCAACATAAAAATTATTCAGTCCTATTACGAATTCTATCGTAGCAAAGCTACTTCTTCTTCTTCTTAATTGGCGTAGACCCCGCTTACGCGATTATAGCCGAGTTAACATCGGCGCGCCAGTCGTTTCTTCTTTTCGCTACGTGGCGGCAATTGGATATTCCAAGCGTAGCCAGGTCCTTCCAACGGAGTGTAGGTCTTCCTCTTCCTCTGTTTCCCTATTCCGGTACTGCGTCGAATGCTTTCAGAGATGGAGTGTTTTCGTCCATCCGGACAACATGACTTAGCCAGCGTAGCCGCTGTCTTTTAATTCGCTGAATTATGTCAATGTCGGCGTATGTCGCGTACAGCTCATCGTTCCATCGGATGCGATATTCACCGTGGTCAACGCGCAAAGGACCATAAATCTTTCGCAGAACTTTTCTCTCAAAAACTCGCAACGTCGACTCACCCGTTGTTGACATCGTCCAAGCCTCTGCACCAAATAGCAGGACGGGAATTATGAGTGACTTATAGAGTTTGGTTTTTGTTTGTCGAGAGAATACTTTGCTTCTCAATCGCCTACTCAGTCCGAAGTAGCACCTGTTGGCAAGAGTTATCCTGCGTTGGATTTTTAGGCTGACATTGTTGGTGGGGTTTACGCTGGTTCCAAGATAGACGAAATTATCTACAACTTCAAAGACTGACATTGTTGGTGTTGTTTACGCTAATATTTGTTTGCGTTTTATGAATTCAACTTTAATTTTTCGCAAATTCGTTGGCAAAAAATTTTTTGGCTAGTAGTTTTTATGCAGAACCGTGTACGTGGCTGCCCATGCTTACGAGCGACGGGAGAAAAACTGTAGTTTTCTCGTATTGGCAATCATCAAAGCTTTGAATGCAGCGCATAAAACATAAAACCATTATTGGCGCAGACTTTTTGGCACATTTCGGCATCTTACCCGAACAGCTGTCTTATCGACTCGATAACTAAACTAAGTACCGCATTTAAGTTATCAATATCGAAGCCTTTTCGGCACATCGTAAAAGTCAAAATCAAAGTCATGTTGAAAGTTCTCTTCTATTATCGAGATGTGGTGCACTCCCAGTTGCTCTTGCACAAAAATGGACTGTAGAACACGCTCTCTCAATTGTATTAAGATGTGAGATTCAATCCATTTATAGCACACATATATACTACTATCTGTGGTCCACATATTCGGTAACCAGGGGCTTGAACAGTTTGTATCCGGTTATATTAATTGATTCATGCAACGTATTATTACTCGCGATGAGTCTTAGATTTTTGATTACGACCCGGAAACAGACGATCAATCGTCACTTCAAAGCAAGTCAAAAATCAAGGTTATGACGACACTTTTCTTCGATTATCGAGGTATGGTGCCCTGCAAATTCCTTCGGACCAGAAAAATCGTCAACTAGGAGTACTATTTGAGTTGACGGTCTTTGACCGGAAATACTCAATGAAGTCATGGCTTAAATATTTTCTTTCTGTCGGTAGTGGCACGACTGCTGTACTGAACAAGCTCCAAATAAAGCATACACGAACAAACACCACAACCTTTTATCACCCAAAGCGCAAATAAAACAAGTGCACTCAACAATTCTATTTACGTTAGTTTTAAATTAAGTTTTTAATGATGTTAAGTCGGATGTGGTAATACTGTTTTATATAAGCTTTCCATCCGTTATCTGTACTGTATCATTCTTTTGTGTTTTGATATTATATGTGTTTATTTATATTTTTAAGTTATGAGTTTTTAAATTACGTTGTACTCCAATAAATATCGGAGGACATGTGTGTACGAGCCTCTTCCCTTATTATAACTCTGTGTTGATTTTATGTACTTATCTCTAGTTTGGTGTCAAGCAAACCGTTCACAATGGTACGTACGCAGTAAAATATTGAAAACTCAACCCTCCGATAAAATAATTTTGATACCTTTGTGAGGGCAAATATTTTTAAAGTTCTTTTTGTAACTGTGGTTGTGTGAAGGTGGAACTTAATTGGCGATCATCGGCCGTGAAAGCAACAATGTGCAGACATGGACGTATTTCGGAAGGTGCCATGGAAAGTCGTAATGTATATCACCTCTAACAAGAGTTTAAGTCGTATTTTAAACGCTTCATGAAGAACCATAATCGCTGTAGAGGAGCGTGCGGGATTGATCATTTGGTTGATCTCCAATCAGACCCGTTCGCTATCCCGTTATTTGATGGAAATATGCGCAAATGCTAAGCATTCAAAGATGCCTTTGAAACATTGGTACATAATTCGGCATACCCAGAAACGTTTAAGTTAGAAAACCTTTTTCAGGCTAATGTTCCTTTAATTGGTGGAATATATTTAAGTAGCATGACGTGTTCCACTGAAAGATGTGCTCATAGCCTGTCTCCTGGACCATCGTTATTATTAATGGGTTGCCGGCCGCAAAGACCACCGGGGGCTCATGTGGCTTCTATGGATGCAGCTCAGTACTCTTTTTGCAGGTTAACGCATCGAATGGTCAGGTGTCTAACAATATTGGCTCTTAGTATCGAGCAACGATTTAATCTCCTTAAGAGATTGAAATTTTTTCTTACTGCTGTTTTTTACGAGTCATTCTTTTCGACAATGTTTGAATAGTGATTGTCGAAATTGTGGTGGCAATCACAACACAATCCCATATCGAGAAAAGTAGAATACACATCAACGTTTGCTTTTGCAACTACGCCGCATGCAGGTGTCGACAACCATAATAGCATAACTGGTGCGGTTACTAGGCCACTCGTTACTAATCTAAACAACGCCTTTGGAGAAGAAGCGAGTGGCTCGAGTTCTCTGTGATCCCGGCTTACAGGGCATATTTGAGAGGCATAGATTTGCCGCCAATATGCTTATGACAATTCCGCTGTGGTTTTTGACATACACCAATCGACTCGCGCTCGAACTGCGATATTAAATTCGTTTTATGTTGACGTTTTCTTGCCAAGTTGTGAAGGCGTTGTCGATGCAGTGAAGCTGGCTAAAAACCTATTGTTGGCGTGAAAAATTACCCTAAGAAATTGTAACCCGAACTAATGTCAATTGATCTAATGAGCCGCCTCTTTCTAGTTATATTTTTCATCCTGGTGAGACTGTTGTCTGCAGGTCTATCTTCCGGGACTCACCATTAGCTGATAGTGTTTGCCGCGAATGGCTCCCTGAGCTAAATCTAATTCGTATTGAACGCGTTGAAACATCGTATCACGGGCTTTATGACGCTGGCTCAAATGCATACGACGTCTGGAACCTGCGATAGCGCTACTTTTTGACGAGATATTTCAGAATAAACGGAACTGTTGTTGCTGTTATCAATCCAAGTTAGGATGATAAATGCTGTCTGTGTTGTTGTCGACGTCATCTAACGGGACGTCCAGGAAACATGCTGTTTCGACGAGGTCGGACTAATGGAAAAAGGGTGTTAAATGTGAGGTTGGTAGGACGTGAAAAGAGGTGGTCAGCCGTTCCCACGACAGTCGGGTCTACGAAAACCGGAACGGACCCGGATTTTTATCCGGCCAAGGACTGTCAACTCGGCAGAATTCTGCCGTTACAACAACAGGTGGTCAGTGTCATGCGGAGACTCGTTGCATGCAGAGCATATATTGGCTACGACGGGGTATATTCGGGATAAGAGAGAGTTTAACTTGCTACAATATCCAGAATAAAGCTGTGCTAAGGTCACTCACGTTTCTCGCGGCATCTCGAGCTCTTAGTCTTCAATGGGTGGTGGTTTGACTCCAAGAACGCCATGCAATGAATGACAGTCGGTGAAGGTGTTGATAGCTTCACTGTGATCGGCGGTCGACGTAGTTAAGGAATGACCTCTTGATGCTCCTAGGGGTCGGTTCCCGCTGCAAGCAGGTAGCTTCAAGGGTAATTTCTACAAGGACATTCTAACAGGAACTGCTTGGAGCGGAGGTCATTATGCTCATTTACAGGGAGCATACTATGAAGGTGTTCGATGGGAGACAACAAAAAGCATCCCGTCGTGGTGCGGAGTGCATTGTGGCGGGTTGGAAATTTCCTYAGCATCCAGGCCACCATATTGGTGCTGCGTAGTTAAGGACCGATTACCTTGTATGTTGCCAACAATGTTTCTTTGTCTTTTCCCCATGTGTTGCCGCCTAGGGACTTGAGGATTTTGTGGCGGCCCTGTAATTGCGGTCGTATGGGGAGTGAAGGAGCATAGACTATCAAAGGTTACAGCTAAAATCTTAGGGTCGAAATTGATTGTCGGAATTTCGACACCATCGACTGCAATATTAAGTTGAAGTTTATACTCATTCGTCCAGTTCGTCGCTGTGATCTTGGTGGGGGAAAGTGTGAGGTTCCGTGCAGTGATGAAACGAGAAAGGTCGGAGATGTCATTGTTAACTTTCGAACACATACCGTTGATTCATTGCCCGACGTCAATATGGTAGCTGCGGGAGTTTCGARATATAGAAGTTAAACAATAGCGAGGAGAGGACCCCACCCTGCGGAACCCCCTGTTTAATTCTTCTCAGTTTAGATGTTTTACCTCAAAATAGCACGAATGATTGACGACCGTTAGAATAGTTCATGGTCCACCTCTTCAGTCATGGAGGAAGCGTAGTTTTCTTTGTTGGTGCCAACTTACTAGTGAAGGAAGATCTTGCAGCTTGGCAGGATGAGAATAATCAGCGGTCGTTAGCAGATTAGATTCCGCACTGGCATTTCATTACATTGACGGCGTCGCAATAAGGAAGCCTCTGGGAGCCTGCAGTGAATGCCGCAGGTTAGGTGGTATAGTTAACTGCAGACACTGGCCCTAGGAATAGTAACCTGTCTCAATTCCCGTCCTGTTACACCGCTCTAAGACGAACCTGAAGAGAAACTTGCATTGAGCCTGGTGATTTCCTGATTGGGTTGTCACTACTGGCGGTCTCTGAAGCAGATATCAAACATATTTGTAGCAACCGACTGAAACACTGACAGTGGATACGTTAAACGTAAGAAATATATTGCGAACGAGGCAATGAGGAGTATGTAACCAGGATCCTAAACATAGATCTAAAACTCATCGCCAGTAATAATACGTTTCATGACCTCCTGGTAGTCGAAAAGCATTTTTTACAGAATTTTAAGCGACGCTGTTTTTCCAAAAAGTTTAGGATTATTTACGTTAGTTTTAAGTTTACTTTCCAATAAAGTTAGGCCGGATCTGGCAATATTGTTTTAATTTTTGTTCAATCATATGTATCATTCATATCTGTTTATTATTATATTTGTTTATTTAAATTTTAAAGTTACATTATTTTAAACATTATACTCCTACAAATATTGGAGGACATGTGTGTACGAGCCTCTTCTCTGATTATAACTCTGTGCCGATTTTATATACTTATCTCTAGTTAGGTGTCAAACAAAACGTTAACAATTGTACAAACGCAGTAAAGCATTGAGAACTCTACCTGCTGGTGAATTAATCACTTTACAGAAATATTTTTCAGAGTGAGGGAATATCCCGATAATAATAAAAAAAAATAACCCTAATACTAGGTCAGACAATAACTAGCTTGCAGAGACCTACTAGAAATTCAAAAATAAGATCTAACGGAACAAACGAGGGTAAGTAGAATAGAAAACCTTAGACAACTAGCACTAGGTGAAAATAGTTTACTTTTCTTAGATACCACACTTAAATTCATGAAAGGTAGTCCTGATGTTGTTGTTGTTGTAACGATTATCAGTCCCCGTTGGGATGGTGAGGGTTATCAGTGTTGTC
>NW_017534795.1:25348-30874 GCF_001853355.1 Bactrocera latifrons
CCTGCTGCAAGGCGTTGCTTCAGTGACGACACACACAAATTAACATTCACCGATCCAAACGGGGTTAGATCGCCGAAAKGACAGCCCATGGTCGGATGAAATCCGAGTCAATTCCGGTACGTAGAACCGGCTGTCGTGGGAATTGAGGTAGTCCTGATCATAAAGTCTAGTATAAATTAAAACTCTAAATTTATTAGTAGAAAATAATAACGCACAGAGAACAGTTAACTTCAAACTTTTCTAAATCGATTAAATTATAAAACTATACAGTGTCGAATTATATTAAAATTAACTTATAGGTTAGGCTAAATAGCAATAAATGTTGCAAAGAATCGTAATTTCTATTCTTCAGAGATAAATTTTGAAGTAGAAAGCTTTTTATAGATCGAACTCTCACAAATCCCAATAGTTATAATACGTTAACTTCATTTTTCATTTATACTCATTTGTCGTTACGAAGACATTTATTATTAAAAAAAATCTTAGGTTAGACGCACCAACATATTTTTTTTTTTTTTTAATAAATTGTTATATTTATAATTATGGTTGTTCTTATTGTCCAAAGTTTGGTATCAATGTTCGAATCTTGCCCGAAAAACATTAGCTCATAGTTGGTTGCTTTGCGAGAAAACAACTGTACATTCGAAGATTCCAGAAATGGCAATCACGCTTGCGCTTGCGGTTGGTCACTAAAATAGACGCACTTTACATTTCTTTGCCTTGCGTAAAGAAGTGCAGTTTTTTCTATTGAGAAAGTATTAAAAATAAACAAATAAATTGTTTTCGAGCTACATTTAAAGGAAAAATGGGCAAAGCTACTAATCTGAGCTTATTGGAAAGTGAAAAAGTAGACTGTTTTCACTCCCAAGGACTATCCAAGAGAAACATCGCCAAACAGATGCAAAACACCTAACGCGTTTAAAAATTAAGAAAAACGGCTTCGCTTCTCGAGAGAATACATGTCGTGGACTTTTCAATCTGGCACTCGACTTAATGATTGGCGTTCAGAGGTCTTTACTGATGAAAAACGTTTTAATTTAGATGGCCTTGATGACTTTCAATACTATTATCACGATTTACGGAAAGATGTGTTATTATATATGTAAGTCGGCACCACAGCCGATAAGGTGGAGTAATGGTGTGGGGTGCCATCACATTTTATGGAATGATTGACTTGGTTTTTATCGATCAGAAGATGAACGGCGCTCGCTTTGAGATTGTTGGAGTCGGTATTTCCACAATTAAGAGATCTCTTTGGACCCATTCCTTGGATTTTTCAACAAGATATTTCCCATTCATAACGCCCGAGTAGTAAAGTCGTTTATTTCGGGTCAAAACGTTAATGCCATGACCTGACCACCATATTCTCCAGATCTTAACATAATTAAGTTATTAATATTATTCATTACTGAAGTTATTATTTTTTTATTTCTAATAAATCAAATAGTTATACGAACTAAAAATTTAAGTTAAAAAAGATTATTTTCTTATAAAAAATTTAAAAGCTTATATGCATCTATGACCAAAAAAATGCACCTTTTTTTGAGTAGCTTTAAGAAAATGTTTGAAAAACACAATTTTATGTTTTGTGTGGGGGAAAAAAATAAAAAAAAACGTTAATTACTTTTTTATTTATCAACATTTTTCGTGATTCTAGTAGGGACGATAACCAATCACGAACGTTTTAAGAATAAATTGGGTTTATGTGTGAAATCGTGTCTGCCAGTGAAAAAACGAAACGAAACAAATCAGGAAAACCAATCGTCGAAAATGGTTCACTCTTTACCAAGCTCTCACACATCGACTGAAAGAACTGCAGTTTTAAGCACTAAAAACATCGATTATATGGGTCATCTTCAATATAGTCTTGACTTGTCATTGAATGGCTTCCTGTATTCCCGTTCGTAAAAAATAAACTAAGAGGTCAACGTTTTTAAACACCGAATGGCGGTTAATACGTTCAGAACGCATGTTTTGTGGATACCTCAATCGGAGTGGCAAAAGTGCTTCGACGATTTTTTTAAATCTGTGCAAAAGTGCATAGATCTTAATGGAGAATATTTTGACATACAACAAAACAATTTTCGAGTAATAAAATTTGTTTTTGATCTTAAATCTCAAAATATAAACGATAGCCTACGTAACAACTGATAACAGGAATGGTATAAATCAAGAAGAAATAATTAAAGATGCCATACTTGCTAAAGGATTTGTAAAAATAGAAATTTCAGAACTCCTACAGAGAGAACATGCTCATAAGTTTACAAAATTAAAATAAAATATTTCTTTCATTTGAGAAACATCCTATCCGATCAAAATTCATAACCGTTGTTATAAGCAGAACCCCAAGCTCTGTACAAGGTGAGTTCCAAAGTAAACAAGGCTTCTTGAATTTAGTGCCCCCTAGTGGCGCCATCTACATCTCCGCTGGTGCATTAGATTAGAATCAGTTATTAACCATTAACGGTGTCGGGTGTCAAAAGGCGGTGTTTTGAAAACCGACCTCATCTGCGGGCACGATACAGGTCGTTGTCTACTAGCAGAAAATCAAACTAATCCTAATGAAAACATTCCGTAGAGGCGCCCCACACTAAAAAACCTGAAAAAATCGTTATAAAAACAAAATGGCGACYACTTGAAAATAAAATATTGTTTTTTCGCATTTTTCTACTTTGACCTGTTGTAAGAAATCGCTCGTGATCAGAATATTGCGATTTTGTATTGAATCTTGTTTCCAGGAAACGCGTGTCAAATTTCGATGTCGATATGTCAATGCTCAGGACATCAGTCCGTTGAAAGTCGTGTTGCGACGGAACTAATACACGTATCGAAGAAACATTTTACCAACATATTCTAGACAATTTATGCCTTCGGTTTTTCCAATAAAAAATCTATTACTTAAAGAAACTTTAAAAGAGGACCCCCTTAAAGTGAATAAAAAAAAAGAACGCTTCAATCAGAATTATAATCTTTCACTTAAATTTTTAAACGGATTTTCTCGAACCTCTCTTTGTTTTCAAAGATTTTTCGCAAACTACGCAACCTCTCCTAATAAAAAATACAAATACAATCCTAATAAAAAAATACAATACAAATACAAAACTTTACAAAAGCTTACTAAAATATGAGTCATTAGAATAATAGAAAGTTTGAATAAGATATTTAATTTTTTATTTGAAAAAAATACATATATTTTTACTCAATGAAACCCATGTATCCTCTCACATAATTTAAACTTATCAATTACTAGAGGGCCCGTCAATGCTATACTGTGGGTGACCCATAGGTAATACTACTACGGAGGCTGCTATATATATTTCTGGCCTAGGCAACACTAAGTGTTGCCAGGTGCAGTCTGACATTTCCATTCCATTGACATTTTTTAGCATAACATCACTCAGAACGTTGTCATTTAATAGTGAATTGTTTTATTAACAGGGAACTAAAAAATACCTCTCGGCCAAAAAATGGAATTAACTCGTGAACATTTTCGTGCACGACAAGAGTGCATCGATGAACTAAAATCTTTGTATGGCTATGAAGCACCAACCAATAGCACTGTGAAAAATTGGTACAACGAATTCAATCGTGGCCGACGCTCGCTCAAAAACGAATTCCGTGAATGTCGTCCAAAAACAGCCGTTGTGCCAGAAAACATCGATGCCGTACGTGAACTGATAATGCAAGACCGTCATGTAACATACCTTCAGATAGAAGCATGCCTATGCATTTCTCCCACCAGCATACATTCGATATTGCATGAAAACYTGGCCGTAAAAAAGGTTTGTTGTCGTTGGATCCCGCACAATTTGACAATCGCTCAAAAAAACAGTCGTGTGGATTGGTGTAAAGAAATGCTGAAAAAATACGATCGCGGTGCTTCAAAAGACGTTTATAAGATCGTCACAGGTGACGAATCATGGATCTACGCGTATGAGCCCGAAATAAAACAGCAATCGGCCGTGTGGGTCTTCCAAGACGAGCCAAATCCAACGAAAGTTGTTCGTGGAAGAAGCACTTCGAAGCAAATAGTCGCCTGTTTCTTCAGCAAAACTGGTCATGTGGCGACTGTTCCGCTTGAGCAACGTAGGACGGTCAATTCTGAGTGGTACDYHAYCATTTGTTTGCCTGAAGTCTTCGGAGAAATTCGAAAAACGAACAAGAGAAGACAAATCATTGTGCACCATGACAATGCGAGCTCTCACACATCGGCTCAAACCAGCGCCAAAACGTCGAATTGATGGGTCATCCGCCGTACAGCCCTGACATGGCACGCAATGACTTCTTTTTATTCCCACACATCAAGAAAATAATGCGTGTTCAACGATTTTCGTCGCCAGAAGATGCTGTTGAAGCATTCAAAAACCATGCTTTGGAGGTATCTCAATCGGAGTGGAAAAAGTGCTTCGAAAATTGGTTTCCGTTTATAAATATTCCTATTTTCATTATTAGGCCAGAAATATATATAGCAGCCGTCGTACTACCGTCTATATGATTTTTATTAGTTAGATTATAACTATTAAGTAATGAGATATAGCATTTTTGTCAGTTTACAAAAAAATGGATCACCACAAGACTTTCGTATGCTAATAACGCAYTGTTTTTTGGGCGAAAATACTGTTGAATTTGGGCTCTGCACCAGGGAAATAACCGTTGAAAAGATATTTATTAAATTGGAAAGAAGCGAAATGACCACCGATGGTAATGAAGGCAATGGACGCCCTAAAGAGACGAAAGCTCTGTGTCTCGCAAGTCCATATTCTAACTAAAACAAAAAAAAAAAAAAAAAAAAATTTTTTGCTCATTCTGAAGAATGTTTTTGTGCTCTTTTATCGTAATAAAAACCGAATTTTTGCGTCGAAATATGACAATAGAAAAACGGCATTTGCAACGCAAAATTTAAATATTTACATCACTTTAGAAAACTCTAAAATTACAGTATATATCCGCTCTTCAATCACTCGATTCATGTACACGAATCGACCGTTTATCTTCAAACCCGCTATAGAGAAAAACTTTGAATCAGTAGCGATCAGCTTATACATTATTTGCTTATGAACGTTAGCATTAGCAGAAAATACCCGAAATAATGCATACTCTTTCTTCAATGATTGAAATGATCGATAGCGTTCGGTTTGTATATCGTCCCCTAAACACTGATTTACTTGTGCACTTCTGTTCTATGTATATACATACATTGAAAATTTGTAACATGCGCAAATTTTCAAAACTCATACATTTTTTTCAACACATAATTCAAATCAATCCAGCAAAAAATTTGCTGTACTCGTAGATTTACCCGCAGTTTCGTATTGATTCAAACAATCGTCGCAATGCTATGAACTGACATGATACAATTTGAACCGAAGCCAGCGAAACCGTTTACTCACCGATCCAAACAAGAAAAAACAGCCCTTGGTCGGATGAAATCCGAGTCAATTCCGGTACGTTGAACCGGCTGTCTTCGGGAGACCCAGGAAACGTGCTGTTTCGACGGGGTCGGACCAAAGGGAAAGGGGTGTTAGA
>NW_017534796.1:0-1372 GCF_001853355.1 Bactrocera latifrons
GAACAAAACCAACTTTATTAAAAACAAGTGTGTTTCTTTTCTTATTTTGTTTTGCCGAGCGAAGCAGGCACCGGGCCCGCTAGTTAGAAATGAAAAATCCAACGCAACTTAAGAATTTCAGACGTATGAGCTTAAGTAGAGCAACGAAGCGCAAAATATGCATTGCAACTTTCAGTTCACCCAAACCAATTAGCAAGATCGTTATTGCGTGTAAACAGGAGCTCAAGATTACGTAGAAACGACTTACCAGCCCAGACCTAATATGTTTTCGGCCTAGTTAGAAAAATAATCATCTATGCAGGATGTATATTAGGTAAGTAAGATTCGCAAACTTAATTTACGCTCTTAAGTACGGCACATTAATAAATAATAGTAAAGTTTTAATAAAAAACAAAATACGCTTACTGGCCCAGCGCACTGCGTGCATACCAACCTACCTGTTTAGCATGCTGTTCTGTTCTATTAAACGGAAGAAGGGTCAAAAGAGTATACGGTACCTGCCGGTGTGCCATAAGGTTCCGTATTGGATCCTCTGCCCAAGGTTAGTTAGTCAATCCCGATTCTGCACGGTGACTCATAATGCCGCTAGTTTTGTAGCTGGGATAATGCCGCTAGACAAAATGGTTAGAGAACTAAAGCGGATCAATGATGATAGCAGGAAATATGTTCATATGCTGCAAGACTACAATAAAATAGTTGAATAATAGAAAAAATTGAGCTTCCATTATCCGAAACCGAATGGACTACAAAGAAATTTCTTATCTTATTAACTTCTGTAAATAATTGGTTGTAGACTTTCTTAGTTTCCTGATTACATTTTTGTTATCCGATACACTTATGTAATTTGTAGAGACATTAACGGTTTAAAGTCAGATGAAAAGTTCAAATGAATGAATATATTTTGGGTAGGAGAAGTTCTGGAACGATTGCTTTTACTTTTGGAATTACTCGAATATGTTGGGGAATATGTTTCCATGTGTTTATTTAGGCAACCCTTCTCGTGCTCAGCTGTGAATTTTGGTGCTCTGTCGTATTTATTTAATTTATATTCAAGACTTTATTGTGAAAATATTTGGATTAATTGATCTTTTAAGATAAGTATCAGTGTTATATTGTGCTATTSAATTTACTTCTTTTCTGTGTTGGCTAATTTAAATTTATTGTGCCGAGTCATTTTCAATTTGCTTTTGTGCTACATTTTAAATAGTGCAATTGTTAGTGTTAATTTATATTACTTACTTAAATTTCTCTCTTGTTTTTATTCGTTTCTATCTTCGTCCACAGCTGTTCGCGAGTTTCTAACTTTTCCTGTGTTACAGTGCATCTCAAACTGCTCGCCACATTGGTTGTTATCTTTGATAATTAACTACTT
>NW_017534796.1:1845-19667 GCF_001853355.1 Bactrocera latifrons
AGAGAAGGTTCCGTCTGCTCAGGACACTGAGAAAACTACTACTGAACACGGTAAGCGGAAAACATCTCAAGATCCGCCTCCAAATACCTACAAGTCGCCAAACAAAACGCCAACTTGTTTAAGGTGAACAGTCGTTTTAATCCAATGTTTATTTAGTAAACAAATTTCCTTTAATAGAAGTAATTTTTTTATAAAAGGTTTTATCGCGCAGGTCGACTTGACCGCTGTGCACAGGATCGATGTACGACGATGTAAATAACCGAAAGTTGGTGTCGACGTGCCGCAACGTGGAAAATATCAAGAATGAAATGTTGAACGCTACTGTTGATGATCGATGAGTTTCTGTGCTAATGTTGATTATAGAACTGAGTGTAAGTGTACAAACGAATGTTGATGTGCGATGAGTTTGGAACGAATTGTATATATACAGCGAATGCTGGTACATAATTTGAGCACCGATGCGTGTTACGATGTATGAAGTATGAATCTGCCATCCCGTTGTTCATCCTTTTTGTTGAGTGGGTTTTACAGGCGTGGGGAGTTGAGTCGATGTTGTGTTATGGTGTCATCGGCTTGGGTGTACTCGCATAGTGCTGTCTTGCTAAGGTGAGAAAGTTTTCCCCAGAGGAGGCTTAACTCATCTAGGCAAATATTTTGCTATTGACGTATATGCTGTAACATGTATTTCGGTTTTAAACATATTACTGTAAGAACTATTTGTGGTTGATTCTTTTATACGTTTATTATTTATAATTTTTATTTGAAATTTCCTTACATTGGTTTATCGGCAATAGTTTGCATTTATTTATTATTATGAAATATAGCGATGCCACGTCTAACTCAGATATGGGCAGAGTGCGTGCTCCTTAGCCTTGATGTTTGAGCTGTGGAGTTAGAGGGATCTTGCGAGAGAGGTTATTGCGAACGGCTTCATTAGAATTATAATTTTTTAAGCAGGATGTTTAAGTTGTACAAAAAATTCTCACCAACTGCTCTTATGAGGAGCGCTTATGTAGGAACGATAAGACCGATCTCTGCTTTTGTTAGTTATTTTTTAGTTTTATTTATTCTATTTTAGAATTTAGGAAACTACTTATTAATCAATATTTTATGAGAAATGTCGATTCTCTATCCTTTTGGGACAATTTTGTTACATATTGTGTTTAAGTGCGTATGCATTAATATAGCAAGTAGTAGCGCTCCATATAGCTCAAGATTTTTTGAATAAGGATTTTGTATATGTAGGGACTGTCTGAGGAAACTTTGATTTTGTGTTTTATGCCAATTTGTGGAATAATGGAAAATGGTGAATTTAGTGGTTGTCGTTCGACGTACCGGCCATTATTGGATCAAGTAGTTGTGGCTTTAGAGAAGTCCTTACAATACTGATCTTCTAGAGTTTTATTTAATATTGGGGGAAGTTTCCCCATGTCTTAAAATTTCCTTAATTGTGAATTAATGTATTGATTAGGTCTTTTCGCAACTTGAGTTGTCATGGTGRTAATTGATTCTGTACTTAGTGCACTTTGTGTTTCGCTGTGCAGCGTTTAAGCTTTTTGTGCCTTTGGGCAACACGGTGTCTTTGGCAATTTTTAGAATCGTGGATTTCGGGATTTGCTTTTTCTAAAATGCATCTAAATGCATCTTTTTTTTTTTTGCATTGAATGGTGAATTTTGTGACCATGTAAGCAATTAAATTTGTTTCTGCAATTTTTAAAAGTATGTGCATGTGAAAGGCAATTTGTGCAAAGTCTTTTTGACCTGACAAAATTATTTCTTTCGTTAATTTTTAAGTTTTTAAACTTCTCGCAAGTTTTAAGCWTATGCCCTCTTGTGCAATTTCATATTGGGTGGTGAGAAAATCTCTCATTTGTTGCCACGTTGGGCACTTTTTTCGTGATAAGAGCGATTGCTATCATAGAAGTATCGCATTTTCTGGTAATGCTGCGGTGCATATGTTTACCAGAATGGGTCCCAGCTGTCTGTGGGGATATTCAGTGTCGATAGAACCGACAAACAATCAGAAACAGTGGATTCTAGTCTGATAAATTCTACACTTGTTGCTTTCTTAATTTTTTCCAACTTCATTAGTGTCGTTACTTGCTTATCGACCAGTATTCTTTCGTTTTTATATTTTGCTTTCAGAGCTTCCCTAGCCAAATTGAAATTATCATCATTTAATGCGAACTTTTTTACTATGACACCTGATTAATATCTTGTTTTATATCTGAGGTTACACTATTCTTGCGCTAGTTAAGGCAGATGTAACTTACAACACATCACTATCACAGTGGTCAATGTCCAAAATACGCGATAACACTAAACGACACCATTATCAAGAACAACAAATTATATGTATTGTAGATTACCCATTAGTATAAATAGAAGCATAACCATACACGCTTTGTCCTTTTGTATTTTGAAGTTACCAAATAAAGAACGTTCTGCTGTCAATGCAGAACTAAAATATTTTTTTGATTAAAATAGTTTTATGTAAACGGCTGTAAACATGTCCCGGAAGGACGGCCRTTCTTCATAACCTCCATAAAATGTTTCTGTGTGTGCGGGAACCTCGAGGTGGATGCCTTTTGACTGTCTATTTGTGACAGCTCTATTCTACTGTGGGGAGTAGGTGCAATTGCTTTTATTAGCTTTATATAATTTAAAATTTTGTGGTAGATCTGAATCGTCAGAAGCGACAATGGCGTCATGAGCCGTTTGAAGGCGAGTCCAAAAAATTTTAAGATTTTGGCCTTTTACATCTAATAACGATTCAGAGTTTTCATGAATCGGCGAGGAGGCAAATCCAGTGCAGTATCTTATTAAACTGTCACTTTGTGAAATGAATTTAACAACCTATTTTGGGCGTGTAGCTCCTTCAGGTGTATTTTGATTTGTCCCATTATGAACAATTTTTGATATATTGTGTATTAAAATATAACAAAACGAATTAAATTTTCCACAGAGTAAACTGATTTGAATAAGGAAATTGAATTGAAATTGTTTTAGGTAAATGTTTTTGTTTTCAGTTTACGTTTTACGAATATATTATTTCGTGTTATTATTACCGTTTCTGTTTATTTGCAAAATAATAATACTTATTTATTTTATTTTAGCTTTAAGTTTGCAAATATCAGCACTTTTAATTTATAAACACCTGTTACGTCCTTATGTTAGTGTTTGGGTACACCCTAATACTTGGACTTGTATGTACATATGTATGTGCTTATGAAGGTACTTATGTTTTTTGCAATTGAGAACTTGCTGAGGAGATCAGTGCGCTATTCACATAAGTATGCACGAATTGTAGGCGAATTGTTTGTGTGTTTAAGAGTATGGTTATCTTAAGCAAATGAGAGCTCGTTAGAGAGATCAATTCGCTTTTTTTACTTAGTCCTGATTGTTTTTGTTTGCCAACGAACAAGGCGTATTGCCGGACTTTGCCAATGTGGACTTTGAATATGTAAATATATGTACATATATGTAGAAGATTTACTTGTAGAGGTCTCCTTACCACTTCACTTCACACTATTACACTTCACACTTCACACTTTATTCAATAACTTCACTTATTATTTTTATTTTTACGAGTACAGCGAGTTCTGCTCCCATCAAGATCACCTCTTGAACTGACTCTGCGAGGACATAGCGCCTAATTATATACGCACCCCTTCATTGCTCTAAAAGTAGCTAACGGTTCCTGAGTATTTCCACTCTGTTCGCAGAATACGATTAGACCTCACTCAGTAACAGTTTCTCTAGTCCTGTTACTGTGCTTATTTGCGCATTTACATTCTATAGTACCGTAATATATGCCGCCAATGCGTCGCCTACGTCAAATAACGTTGTGGCACATACAGTTACCTACAAATATTAGCACTACAACATACGCATTGACAGTGACATACAAAATACAAACATAAGCGTTCTGACACRGCCTTCCTGACAAATCACCTCGTGTGTTTACTTTAAACCATATTATTATTTGTTCACATGAGCCATGAACGTTCTGCAACATATCACATCGCATCACCTTACCTCACGTCACTTYACATCACATCACGTCACAACACCTCATCACACAATCAGCAACTACTCACCACCCAAACCTTCAAAAGGGATTGATCTGTCGGGGATCGCTCTCTTTTTCATTTCATCCGCAAAGTAAGACAGTCGTCCGCGATATTCATTTTTTCATTCGTTTCACCGCAGCAACCACCGCAATTTCCTTTATTTTATAASCGCCAAGTGACGTGGAGCACCGAGTTCGCTAACAGTGTCCAACATTGGACTTTCTTAAATATACAGTGTTACATACAATAAACTAAGATTATATAGTGAAATGAATATTTTATATCGAGTGTGGAAATCAGTGCATTTTATTTTCCATCTCATAGGTATACTATAACAAGTAAGTATACTAGTGGCAAACGTTAACAAATGGTCCTTCAAGCCTTTCAGTAAGGTACCTAGGCAAAAAATTAAATTAAAACTTTTAATAACTTCCTGGTGCAAGTGTGAAATATTTTAAAGTGTTTGAAGTACACAATTTATAAAATAAAAGAAAATAAAACTTTTAAGTGAACATACTATGACAAAGTTAAAGTGAACAAATACATATGTGTATATAAAGCACAAAGTTACAGTGAAAAAATAAAAATAAAAATGGAAACAAATCTCAGAACCATGAAAAAGAGAAAGTGACGTGCAAAGATACATACAAAAAATTAAAATACAAAGAAACAGTGAAAAAAAAACCTGCTAATATCAAAAACGGGTGCGGAATAATTATGTACAAAGTGTAAGAATTATGCAAATATTAAAGTTAAAATAGCAAACGGGCGCKGTAATAACATATACAAAAACCACAACTACTATAAATAGTCTCKGGAGACTACACTAACAAACAACAAAGAGGAAGACAGCAAATCATCAGGGACAGCGCTGGACGTACATAATGAACTGAAAGAAACAACAAAAAAAAAGGGTATTGGTTCAATGACCCAAAACCCTTGAGGGAAAATAAAGTGAGTCCGTTCCATATATAATTTGATATATAAAAATATATGTATTCAATTTTTTATACGCATATATATGGTACAGTTTTGACGGTATTTCGGGACACAGTTAACTGTTCTTAACAGTTTGATATATGTACATATGTACATATACATATCTACAAAAAAAATTATAATAACTGCAACAGTACAGTACAGTACTCGCCTTTTGCTTAGCTTGTGTCGTTAGACACCTCATTATATAGTTTCGAAAAAAACAATAAAAAAATTTCCTAAGTCGAGTATAACTAGCGATAATTCTTGCGATACCCCTTGGGCTATAAAAAAAGGAAAAAAAGCCACAAGCAGGATCGAAAACCAAATATATACATATATAGAAAAACATTCATATATACAAGCATATTCTCCTAAAATTGCAATTYTCCCATTTTAATAGACATATGTACATACTTATATGCATTCATAATCATATGGTACATACATAACATAATTTAGCATACAGCTATAATACATAATAATATTAAACTACGTGCTTGAATGCTCAATTCGTGTCTCCAAATACACTACCAAACACTATAACAACAAGTAAGGAAGGGCTAAGTTCGGGTGTCACCGAACAATTTATACTCTCGCATGATAAAGTGATAATCGAGATTTCAGGCGTGGTTGTGAACCGATTCACCTATATTTGGTGCATGTCATCAGGGTGTTAAGAAAATATTAYATACCGAATTTCATTGAAATCGGTTGAGTACTTCCTGAGATATGGTTTTTGGTCCATAAGTGACGCCTATTTTCAATTTTTAAAAAAAGCCTGGATGCAGCTTCCTTCTGACATTTCTTCCGTAAAATTTAGTGTTTCTGACGTTTTTTGTTAGTCGGTTAACGCACTTTTAGTGATTTTCAACATAACCTTTGTRTGGGAGGTGGGCGTGGTTATTAACCGATTTCTTCCATTTTTGAACTGTATATGGAAATGCCTCAAAGAAACGACTCTATACAGTTTGGTTGACATAGCTGTAGTAGTTTTCGAGATATGTACAAAAAAGTTAGAAGAGGGCGGGGCCACGCCCACTTTCCCAAAAAAATTACGTCCAAATATGCCCCTCCCTAATGTGATCCTTTGTGCTAAATTCCATTTTAATATTGTTATTTATGACTTAGTTATGACACTTTATAGGTTTTCGSTTTCCGCCATTTTGTGGGCGTAGCAGTGGGCCGATTTTGCCCATCTTCGAACTTAACCTTCTTATGTAGCCAAGAAATACTCAAGTTACAGCTTGCACGGACGGACGGACAGACAGACTCCGGATTTCAACTCTACTCGTCACCCAGATCACTTTRGTATATATAACCCTATATCTGACTCTTTTAGTTTTAGGACTTACAAACAACCGTTATGTGAACAAAACTATAATACTCTGTGTTGCGAGAGTATAAAAACAATTTACAAAAGACGATCGCTTATTAATATTCAAGCAAAGGTAGGTAATAAAGAGCTAATAAAGGAATAATAAAAGAATAAAAAGAGAGAAAAAAGGCACTACATTTATGTATGTATCAATGTATGCAGCTTCCGCGTGACATATGTACATACAATATTTTTTATTTCTTTGCACATTACATTCCAATTATTCTTTCTTCATATTTGAACAATTTATTGAGTACATACACATTGATGTATATAATTCTACCAATATACATAGTTACATAAATATATAAACATACATATATTAGTTATTTCTATTTTTTCCGCTCTTTTATACATTTWTGTATATGCGATTTGCAAATTGGTATATGTAACATTTATATAACACATATACATAGATATATACATATATAGCATATGCATATGCAAACATATGATAATAAATTCTTGATTCGTTTGCAGATACAAATATACAAATAAGCGCGAGTGAACTGAAGATACTTTGTACACTTCAAAAATTTTCAGTCATATTAAAAAAAAAAAMAAAAMWYWTMTYTKYGSKRKMGMRWMKMRAAWWKKRKMWCMYMWWATAKWTTWYAMAAAAAAAAAAAWTTTTTTGAATATAAAACTAGAAAGTGTGAACAATCTCTGGGCTCGCCTTCTGGCAGCGTACGATACAGTACTAGATACTGACGACGCAGAACTCYCAGAAAACGCAAAAGCTTCGGCGACAGCCAAGTGTGATAACTGCCGCGATCAGTATGAGTTAACAAAGGGAATGATAACTGAACAAATAAGTTTGGTAAGGCCAAGTAGACACACTATCCCCCCTCCCAGAGTAGTTACAACACCAACAGAAAACCTARATAAAGGCATGTATCTAAAAGTACCAGCCTGTGATACTGAAGTTTTTAATGGATGTTATGATCAATGGCCGTCCTTCCGGGACATGTGCACTGCCGTTTATATAAACCATCCTCAACTCTCACAAGCACCAAAGTTATACCATCTAAGGTACCAAACAAAAGGGGAAAAAGGCAGTATCGTCAAGCGATTCGCTTTAATTGATGAAAATTTTAATCTGGCTTGGGAAGCACTGGTCGAAAGAACGAAAATGGAAGGGTTATGATAGAAAACCCAATAAAAACATTATTACATCTACCGAAATTTCAAAAAGAAACCAGCCAAGAATTTCAAAATTTATACTCGACAGTGACTAATTGCATATAACTGTTAAAAACATATATATCTCCACAGAATCGGGGGATCCCATCATAGTAACTATTTGTGCAGAAACACTCCCTGATGCTGCGTTACTAMGATGGGAACAATCACTTGTGGAAAGGAAAAAAATGCCCACATGGGAGCAAATGRAAGCATTCCTCACTGCTCAATACGAGARAGCTGAACGAATTGACAACAAAAATATAAATGTAAAAAGTCATCAATATGACTCAAGTAAAAACTTGCTCAAACCTCAAGCCAGCTATAATATGCAATACAATAGACACGTTAATAAAAGTCACACTTACGTGCCAAATCAAACTAAGAAATGGCAACTATTATATGAAATTTGTAAAGGAGGTCATAACATAAGATCTTGTGAGAAATTTAAGAAACTTTCCGTTTCTGACAGGAACAATCTTGTCAGACAACATAAACTTTGTATCAACTGTCTGTCCAATTCTCACGGGACAAAAGACTGTGAAAGCAAATTTAATTGTGTGTACTGTCAGCGAAGACATCATTCATTGCTTCGGATTATACATTTTCAAAATATAAAGCAAAATCAATCTCATATAACCACCGGGTTAGTCACTACAACCAAAAGTGATAACCCCGGAATCTCAAATCCCGAAAAAAGGGAAGAACAATCATGTTCCTCCAAAGCAGCAAAAATTCAAGCTCTTCATTCAGAGAATGAAAGCAAAATTCTTTTACCCACTGCGGTCATCGCTATTGAACATAGAGGAGAATTATTCAAATGAAGAGCATTAATAGATCAAAGCTCTCAAAGATCCTTTATATCATCAAAGGTTCAAAATCGGCTCAAACTGCCAATAAAACATTCAAATTTCCAAATTTCGGGAATGGRCGGAAGAATTATCCAAAATTCGAACAAAATATGAACAATTACCTTAGTATATAGGATATTAGAATAGATGCACAAGCCATCGTTCTACCGCAACTTACAAATTTGCTTCCCAGCTATGAAGTGAATAAAATACACTGGGAAAAATGCTCACATCTCAAATTAGCAGATCCCAATTGTCATACCCCATCACAAATCGACATATTATTAGGCAGTGACTTAATACCTCAAATAATTCTTGAAGGTATAGAGAAAATCTCCAATAAGTTGTTGGCCCAAAATACAATCTTTTAGTGGATTATAAGTGGCCAAGTATCTAAAAAAATCAATTCTCTTTCATCACACAAGTGGAAAATATCTCAAACGAATTTATAAATAATCAACTTAAAAAATTCTGAGAAATAGAAAAACTACCCAAATCACCCAAACTTCAGAAAAAGACCAGGCATGCGAAGCCTATTACAAGTCCACAACAACAAGAAACGAACATGGTCGTTATGTCGTGCGATTACCCTTCAAACCTACCTTTTCTGAAACCATAGCTCTAGGCCACTCGAGAATGTCAGCAGTCCAGCAATTTCTAAGCCTGGAAAAAAGCCTGATGAAGGAAAGTGAGATTAGATCGGCATACGATAATGTGATGGACGAGTATCTTGACCCCAATCATATGGAAGAAGCTGTACATATGAAAAGGTATCTAAAGGTAGATATTTATCTTTTTATATGCCACATCATGGGGTAATAAGACCTGATAAAATTACAACAAAAGTACGAGTGGTTTTCACTATCACTATCGCAAGTGATCAAATCATTAAATTCAGCAGGGTTTCCCCTAAAGAAGATTACAACAAATCACCCTGAAATGATAAAAGACATTAAAAAGGAAGACTTATTAGATACAGATTTTCTTAAATTTGAAAAAGCTAGTACAACCAAAACTTTAGAAATGCAATGGAATGCGATAACAGATCAATTCTCATATACAGTTGAGTCAATATCTGCAATGCCCGCCATTACAAAACGCCAAATACTTTCCTCGGTGGCAAAACTTTTCGACCGCGCAGGACGGCTTTCGCCAATAATGATTCAATGTAAAATCCTCATTCAAGAATTGTGGCAAGATGGCACTGAATGGGATGAACAGGTAAAACTTTTACGTTTAGCGAAATGTGTTCAATTTGGTAACAACCTACATACTACATCCGAAATTCGAATGGATAAATTTCACACCCAATATTAACACAGAATTACACGGYTTCTGTGATGCCTCTGAAAAGGCTTATTGCGCAGCAGTTTACGTACGCACACAGTACGATAACAAAATATCTGCACACCTCTTGGTAGCCAAAGCCAAAGTCGCACCTTTGAAGACAATCAGCCTGCCACGGCTTGAACTGAATGGTGCTCTTCTGTTAGCAAAATTAATTTCGATCTTTCAAACCTATCTGAAATTAACCGATCATAAAACATATCTTTGGTCAATAGTTTTAGCGTGGTTAGAAAAACCACCCTATTGCTGGAAGACCTATGTATCTAATCGAATATCCCAAATTTTAGACTTTGTTGGCCCAGCAAAATGGCACCATGTTGCAAGTGCAGATAACCCAGCGGATCTTGGGACAAGAGGTTGCAAACCACTTCACTTCACCAGCACTACACTCTGGTGGAACGGTCCTACATGGCTAACAGAATCCCAAGAATTCTGGCCAAAGTCTCCTGCTCGGAATATCATACCGCCAGAAAGTCGGAAAATAGAAAATTTTCATATCACTCCAGAAGAGGATGATATTCTCCACAGATTTTCATCATTTCCACGAGCACTAAGGGTAGTCGCTTATATGAACAAATTCATTCGAAGACTTAAACAAAAAATGAAAGGAGCACCAAATGATTCTTGCGTACAACTAACGCATTCCGACTTGCAACATGCCAAGGTCAGTCTAATATTATATACACAAACTCGCTTTTTCAGCAAAGAGAAATCAAAGTTGCTCGAAAAGCGAGCTCTCGAAAAAGGAAGCTCACTTCTCGTCTTAAATCCATTCTTGGATTCTAAGGGATTAGTAAGGGCAAATGGAAGATTAGTCCAGCCTTAGTTATAACGAATGGCATCCCATCATTATTCCAGAGAAATCGCGTTTTACTTACCTATTTCTAGCATATCTGCACCAGCTCACACTACATGGTGAGCATCGCTTAATGCAAAAAATGGTCCGTCAAGAATTTTACATACCGCGACTAAAGCCACAAATCAAAATGACGATTTTCATGTGTAAACCATGCACCATGTACAAACAAAAAATGTGTACGCAAATCATGGCAGCTTTACCACCTGAACGCTGCAACTATGCTCTACCCTTTACCATCATTGGGGTTGATTTTGCTGGACCTTTCCAGATAAATTCCTCCATGTTAAGGTCTTCTTCATTTAGAAAAGGGTAAGTGGCTGTCTTTGTATGTTTTACGACAAAGGCCGTACACCTCGAGCTTTGTTCAGATCTGACTACTGCGACTTTTCATGCAGCATTTGCACGCTTTGTCGGACGACGCGGATTTCCTTCAAAAATAATGACGACAATGGGAAAAACTTTGTCGGAGCCCAAAGAGCAACAGAGAAGGAGTTTATAAACTTTATGAAAGAAGTCTCCCCTGAAATAGTTAACAAATATGCACTCCAAAGGATCGATTGACAGTTTATACCTCCATGTTCTCCACACATGRGCGGACTTTGGGAATCAGCAGTAAAAATCTTTAAGTTTCATTTAAAGAAAACGGCTGGTACTCATAAATTCAATTATGAGRAGTTTACTGCACTACTCATTCGTATTAAATTCAAGACCTATATCACCCTTCTCGCAAGATCCCTCCGATTTCACTGCTCTCACACCAGCTCATTTCCTCAGAGGAGCTCCTCTTCTCGCCATACCTGTGGCAGAAGGAGACTCACTCACTTTATTAAATCGAWGATAAAGAATCAAGATTCTCCATCAYGAATTCAGCCACAGATGGAAGGAAGACTATCTCAAGGATCTTCATAAGAGATATCGATGGAAAACGGCTCAGAAGGAAGCCAATGCAGGAGAATGCGTCATAATACAGGACAAATGCCTTCCTCCAACAGAATGGCGGCTAGGCCGCATTGAAAATTTTMATCGAGGGTCAGATGGTCACATAAGAGTAGTCGATGTTCGAACACACACCGGCATATTAACTCGACCAGTCACTAAACTGTGTTTTCTTCCAAACAGAGAAGAAGAACTTCAACCAAAACCGCCAATAACTCGCTAAATCGAAAGAAAATAATAAATTAATTCCGCTAATTCGAAATTAACCCGCTTTAAAATCCGTATATACGAGTAAAAATAAGCTCACACAAGCGCATTGAAGATCAACCAATTATACATTAATATGTATAGATATGTAGCTACAACAACTACATTCTAACATTATACTTAAATAAAATCAATTTAATGCAATTTTATATTCCCATGGAAATGGACGTAGAGGAGACCCAAACCACCTCCAATACCGTAAGGTCCGAAATCGCTGCACCAACGTCGGCTGCACCCGTTGCCGCTCCAAAGACCACTGTTGTGCGCCCACCGCCGTCCGCCGCAGCAATCAGGGAGATGAGAGAAGAGCAGCTATTGGAGCCACAGGGGTCTCCATCTTGCAGCCTTTGCCATCGCCCACACGCCCTCAAACAATGCTCCCTTTTTAAGAGCATGAAGCCCGCTCAACGTCAACAGGTTTCAAGAGCCCTCGCCCATTGCATGACCTACCTGGGAGATGAGCACACCACATAGAGTGCTGGGCCGACGACGCCTGTCAATATTGCCAGAGGCCGCATCACACTCTATTTCATCGTTTTCCCCTTCGAGCCAATCTGTCGGAAAAAGCACCAACAGCCGTACCAGACCATGCCGGCGACGACGAAGCAGCCAATCAACCACAATGCATTCACGGTCATCTCCGCCACGCCACGTGCATCGCCAGCAACAACGTCACTCAACAGAGCGCTGTACTAAGCACACTGCAACAGCTGCAGAGGCTCCTAGCCGATTAACTCACGTCACAACACCTCATCACACAACCGTTCACAGCATACACCACTACACACACACACATCAAACACAGTTCTTAACACCGCTCATTACTACAACACAACAACCACACGATTATCAACGAACGGCTCGTAATCAGCAACTACTCACCACCCAAACCTTCAAAAGGGATTGATCCGACGGGGATCGCTCTCTTTTTCGCTTCATCCGCAAAGTAAGACAGTCGTCCGCATATTCAGTTTTTTTCATTTGTGATCCGCTAATTTTTCGATTCTACCGCAGCAACCACCGCAATTTCCTTTTTTTTATAACCGCCAAGTGACGTGGAGCACCGAGTTCGCTAACAGTGTCCAACATTGGACTTTCTTAAATACACAGTGTTACATACAATAAACTAAGATTATATAGTGAAATAAATATTTTATTATATCGAGTGTGGAAATCAGTGCATTTTATTTTCCATCTCATAGGTATACTATAGCAAGTATACTAGTGGCAAACGTTAACATTATTATTTCTTTTTATTTCTTTACAGAAATTGTATTAACATTTCTTCACATAAAATTTGAGGCTTTAAAACAAAATCAAGCAATAGACAAAAATAAACAAATTGGTTTCTTGACAACATTTCATAAATTATTTTTTTCAATACATTTTCTCCTTAACCATACATCCATTTACAGACCCCCGCTCCCTCTCCTGGATCCCCTCTTGGGATTTCGAGACACCTACCGTGCCATCCATATACTCATTACCCACGTGGAAATCAGACGAATCTTCTCTAAAGTCGTCTAAATTTTCATCAACTTCTGTACATATTTCATTATCTTCAAATATTTTCTGTTGCTTGTTTTCTTAAAGATTCTCTATCAGTTATATTATCTTCTTCTTCAGCTATTGGCAATAGACCAAAAGGTCTAGCTTCTCTACCGATTAACATTTAYAATGGACTGACCTTAGTGACTTGACTGGCCGTACAATTCATTGCCAACTGCACTTCAGTTAAGGCATCTTGCCATGACCTCTGACCAGTTTCAACGGCGGTCAACATACTCTTAAGCGTGCTCATGATACGTTCTACCTGCCCGTTTGCTCTACTCGCCCCTGTAGCAATTAAGTGTAAGTCAATTTTTTTGAGAAGAACAAAATTCACGGAATCCTGCACTAGCAATATTACGGCCCTGATCCGCTATAATTCTAGTAGGTACACCAAACAAACAAATGTCCGATTTAACAGCTTTAATAAACCTTTCGGTGTCAATGTTTAATGTGTGATGAAAATAAGCAAATTTTGTAAATGCGTCCACCATAACAATTACGTGCTCCTTTAAGTTTTTTTTTCCACTCATCTTTCCCGTTATGTTCATATGCACTGAGTGCCACGGAATGTCTACCTTTGGAATCGGATGTAATTCTGCCTGCATTTTTCTAACTGGTGGTTTAGCTAGTTTACAAGTTATACAATTTTCGGCTACGTACATACTTCGCCATATTTTCAAACCAACAAAACCCATAGACTTTGTTCAACGTTTTCTCCCAACCTAAATGCATAATAGCTTCATGGACGTGATTAATCACTGTCCATCTAAATGACCTAGGGATTACAGGCAAACATTTGGTTTTACCGTTTCTTTGAATTTTTMTATATAAGACTCCTTTTCTCAATTCATAGGATTTATCTAAATTTTCTGGCAACTCATTCTTTTTTAGCTTAGCTAATAACTTGGCTACCTCGGAGTCACGTTGTTGCTGGGAAATTAGAAAATTATCAGTTACCTCAGTCAATTCGACTCGCTTTTCAACTACTTTTTCCACACTTTTAAATTCTTGAATCAAAGGATTCCTTGATAAAAAATCTACGTKTGCCATACGTTCTCCCTTTGTATATTGAATATCAAAAACAAATGACTGAAGAAAAGCCCACCACCGATGCACCCTCTGTGATAAGTCGGATTTTATACGGCTAGCTCTTAGTGAATTGCAATCAGTAAATACTACAAATTTACGACCCTGCAAATAATGACGAAAATGCTTAATGGCATTGACGACTGCCAAAGTCTCAAGTTCGCACGAGTGATATTTCGATTCAGCAGGTGAAGTACATTTACTAAAATATTCGACAACATGGGTCTTTTTGTCTATTCTATGTAACAATATTGCCCATAGCCAATTGAGCTGGCATCTGTATGAAGCTCCATCGAATGTTGAGGGTCGAATATGATTAGCACCGGCTCCTGATTTATTATTATGATTATTTTCAAGCGAATTCTTTCATGCTCCAACAGCCAAACAAAATCAGAGTTTTTCTTTGTGGTAAGTGAATACAATGGCTTTAAAGTCTCTGAAAATGTTGGTACAAGCTGCCGAAAATAAGAAGCTAACCCTATAAATTGTCTCAGTTGCGTTACAGATTTTGGATGTGGTAAATCTGTCAACGCTTGAATTTTCTGTGGATTAGGACGAATTTGCCCATTGCTTACTTCAAATTCTAGATATTCTRTACTAGTTTTAAGGAAGGAGCATTTTGCTACACTGAACGAAAACCCAGCCTTGCTCAAGGTTTCTAACACAATCTGCAAACGGTCTAAAGCTTCATCCTTAGTTTCGGCCACAATTTAAACATCATCGATATACAAGATAGCGTAARTGTATGCAAGATTACCTAATGCTTTAATTATAGCGTGCTGAAATACAGACGGAACATTTTTTAAACCAAATGGCATAGTCAAAAATTCATATTSACCTTCAGGCGTGACAAAAGCGGTACGCTCAATAGAATCTGGATGTTCCGGTATCTGATAGAACCCGCTAGCCATATCAAGACATGAGAAACAGCAAGCCCCACGTAACCTAGCAATCTGGTCAGAAATTAGAGGCAATGGGAACTTGTCTGCGACTATGTTCTCATGCAAAGCATGGTAATTCACACAAAGTCGATCACTACCATTTTTCTTTTTAACAAGCATCATCGGATTAGCGAAAGGTGAACAGTTGGGACGAATAACATTAAATTTCAGGAGCTCATCAATTTTATAACGTACATGCTCTTTCTCCTCTTCACTAAGTCTATATGGTCGGCGCTGTACTGTCTTTTGTGGATCTATTAAACTTATTTCCAAATGCCCTGTTGTTATGCGAGTCTGTGGTATTCCCCCAATAAACCAATCAGAATAGCGATTTAGAATGTTTTTAAGACCCTTTTATCAGAGTTACTCAGGTCGCCATCGGAATCTACAAGCTTTTCATAWTCTGTAAAAGTTACCACATCAACTCTTTTACTTTTGTAAATACTGAATTTTTTAGCGTCTATTGTTATACTAAAGCCCTGGCTTAATATTTCACGACCAATCAAAACATCATATGTTAGATATTTATCCATTACAACGTGCAATAAAATCTCAAGGCAATACTGTTCAATGTTCATATTGGAAGAATTTGTAAAGAACTGCAGATGGAATCGTTACCTATGCCATTTAGTTTTACAATATTGTTAAATCGTTTTCCCTTAAATTTTTCTGCAACACTCTCCTTCATCAAGGAACACTAAGCTACAGAGTCGAAGCAAAATGGAACGGACTCACTTGACAAATTAATTATACCCTTTGGCGCGGCTACAGTACATATGTCCACACGCTTTTCATATTTCTGCTCGTTCCCACTGGTCCGGATTTTAGGACATGAAGTAGCGAAATGTCACATTTCGCTGCACTTGAAGCATCGTATACTGGATCGATCCTTCACTCCATTGCTGCTCCCCTTGTGAGTGTTTCCTTTTGCGTTCTTTCCCCTTTGCCGGCATTCTGCAATTTTATGGCCAAATGGCATTGGTGACATTWAATTTGGATTTTCAACTTCTTCCGCTCTGGGCCAGTTGCATACTCCTCCGTATTACGCTTCTTAAAAGCGTGAGCCTGCAGTTGTTGTTGTGGCTCGTTGCGGCTTGTTACGTTGGTGGTACATACAAGTCTTTATTTTTCCACTTGGACAGGAGTGACGTAACAATTCAGCTATCATATTCTGCAAACCCTTCCCCATATTTAGGATGACCATTTATAACGTTCAATAAAATTGCTGTTGTTGTCTCGACTCCCACGAAGCGTTGAATAAATAACTCTTTAAATTGAGTCCAGGTTATGCCTGCGAAGCATATTTGTGAAAACCATTGAGATGCGCTGCCGTCTAGCGCCTTACTTAACGTTATCAAAAGTGCGACGCCTTCGACAGTATTTTCCTCAAAAATAAGGTCCATCGTTGTACATCATGCAGAGGCATCCGCTCCAGCGCAATCGGAATTGAATTTTGGCAAAGCAACGTGGACAGGCCTTCCGTCCGTTACCGGTCTTGGTATCTGCATGGACTTGATTATGTCCATTAGATTCCGGTTCTGCACTTCCAACGCTGCGAGGACTTGGCACGATTTTTGGCTTGCCSATCCCACTTCTGATGTAGAAGATTTACTTGTAGAAGTCTCGATATCACTTCACTTCACACTATTACACTTCACACTTTATTCAATAACTTCACTTGTATTTTTATTTTTACGAGCACAGCGAGTTCTGCTCCCATCGAGATCACCTCTTGAACTGACTCTGCGAGGACATAGCGCCTAATTATATACGCACCCTTTCATGTCTCTAAAAGTACTAACGGTTCCTGAGACTCTTCACTCTGTTCGCAGAATACGATCAGACCTCACTCAGTAACAGTTTCTCTAGTCCTGTTACTATGCGTATTTGCGCATTTACATTCTATAGTACCTAATATATGCCGCCAATGCGTCGCCTACTTCAAATACCGTTGTGGCACATACAGCTACCTACAAAACATTAGCACTACAATATTGGCATTTGCAGTGACATACAAAATACAAGCATAAGGCCTCCGACATATATGTATATTCGAATATTTATGCATATTCATACATGTATGTTCAWTTATTTATTTATGTTAAGTTGGTTTTTTGTTATTGGATTTGAGTAAATTGTGTATGTATATATATCTTTTAACAATTTGTTGTATTGTTAAATAATTTTCCCGCATAATTTATTTAATTTCAAATTATAGACTGCTTTTTTATAATTTTATAATAATTAATTGACCCAATGTATGCAGGGCGTATCATATTCAGATTGTATGTCGTATGTTTTTTATATTTTCGCAATAGAGAGAGGGCGCGAAAACCGAATAGAAAAAAAATTGTACTTCCGTTGTCCTCTTAT
>NW_017534796.1:20047-27001 GCF_001853355.1 Bactrocera latifrons
ATATAGCTTAAATTAATTGCTTAATGTTATATCTTTAATACATTTATCTATATCAATCTTTTTATGACAATTTCTTATTAAAACAATATTTTTTAAATGGGTTGAAGGAAAAAATTTTTTCTTCTTTAAAAAACCATTTTCGTTCTTTTTCATCTAAATAATTAATAGTATAATGAAAATTAACAAAATGTCTTTTAAGGATATATTCCCTATTATCTTACATATATTATATATTCCCATTATCTTACATCTTCCCTATTATCTAACATAGCATTGCATGGCACCAAAGGCATTTAGTATCATAAAATATTTCTCGCAGGGCATATTTGGTTTTGTGCTATAGTCATCCGAGATGTTGGCGGCTAACAGAGCTGATAGAATTGTAGTAAGGAATTCACCGTTATCGCTGCTATTTAGCATAATTAAGCACGTTCTCTGGCAGAAATTTATGTAAAACGACGAATTCGTGCGAGAATAAATAAAGAGAAATGCTTTGTAGAAAAATAAACTAAGTCACACAGAGAATGTAAAAAAGCATTCTCTGAGTAAATATGCATGCTTATTTTGTACTATAATATATAGTTACATAATAGCCCTATATACTTTACCTATACTTATTCTAATCGTACTCTTGATTCTAACTTAGTCTTACTCTTAGATTTAATTACCTATGCTTACTCTTATTTAAAGTATCCCTCATACTTTACATGCTTTCTCCCACTCTACACCCACACGTTCGCCCCCACACTAAACAACAAACAACATATTCCCGAACATACATTATTACCTCTACTCTCTCCTACACTCATTAATATTACTGTAAAATAGTTAAGCTTTTAGCTAATAAGAACTTTTGTAAAGAATCAGTTGAATAAAGACACTTGAAAGAAGTAAACGTTTCTGGCGCAGTCAATTGCGAACCTCACACGCACTGCAAATTTAAAATAAAAAGTTAAAAAAAAAATTAAAATAAAAAGTTAATTATATAAAGACATAACGTTCGGAAAGAATACGTGTTTTAAAATCAAATTTATTGTAATTAACGTGACTCGAAAAGAGAAAAGCTTAAGACTTATTTTCGGAAAGAAAGTTAAGAAAAAATTTAAATAAAAAGTTAATTACACAAACTACAAAATGTTCGTAAAGGAAAGCTGAAGAACACATTTTCGGAAAGAAATTTTAAGAAAAATAAATTACTTTTAAAAAAATATAAAGTAATGAAAACGACAAAATGTTTCCATAAGAACTTTTGTTATATTGAAATCCAAGAGAAATTAAAAAAAAATTTTCGATTTAATTTTAAGAAAAGAAAAAAACTGTAATCAAGAGGCCGTTTCAAAAAACAGTAACTAATCCGTTTTAGAGAGAAATCATTCTACGGGTATTTGAATAATTTCTGGCACTTAAAGAGAGCTTACAGCAAAACAAAAAAAAAGTAACCAAACCAAAATTAACCAATAAAMAACAACGAACAAAAAGCAGGAACAACAAGTGAGGTATTGAAGTTATTACACGACAACAAAGGCAGTAAGAAAAAGGAAACTGCAAAAACAAATCAGAACAGTACAACGCTTGCATGGAGATGTATAGTTAGAGCACAAGAGAATAGCACATTTTTTCCCCTCTCGTCAAGAACTCAAGGTCACCTTTAGCCGAAGCCATCACCTTCATCAACGCTGCAGCAAATCTTGGATAGAAAAGCAATTGGAAGTCAAGAGAAAGTTGGTTACACTTATGTACATACATATAGGTGTATATGTATACGTATGTATATAATTTGCATTAAGAGCAATACAAACACACCTTTGTCTACATACCCGTTAAAGCTCGTAGTTTTTAGCAAATATGGATAGTTCAAACATTAACGTAAAATTTAAGCTCATTTCCACCAACACAAATAGCATTCCTTCAYATGACGGAAACAGAGATGCACTATTAAATTTTGTACAGCGTATAGATTACATGTGTCCAATGTTAGACAGTTTTACTGATGAAGAATATAAAATTCTGTTAGTTGGCCAGATTAAAGATAAAACTATTGGAAGTGCTAGAAGATCCATTTAAATTAATGGAAATTCACTTAAATGGTCAGAAATAAGAAAAGTCCTTATGGATAATCATGGCGAAAAGAATTCAGTTGATGAACTCATTGACAAAATTGGAATTCGTAGATGTACTTCTACAATTGAAACTTTTTATAATTCACTTAATACTTTATTATGTCGGTTAAATAACAAATCAACTTTTTGTGGCAATAGCTCTTCTAGTATAAATAGTGAAAGCAATGCTAGGATTGCTTTAAACTCATTTAAATATGGTTTACCCGAGCCTGTCAAAAGCATTATTGTAAGCGGGAAACCAAAAGCTTTAAAAGACGCATATTAAATTATAAAATCAAATGGTTATTTGAACTATCAACATCGCCAAACAGCTCATGGAGAGAATAACTGTGAACATAATGTTAATAACATGAATTTTTCTTCTCATAGGCAACATAATAATTATAACAGAGAAGCTAATATGAGCAATTATGCTAATCAACAGAATAGTCAGCTATTTAATTACAGCAATAGAACAAACGATACATTTAATCAACAGCATAGACAATAGAACAACAACAATAACATTAATAACAACCAGCGACAAAATAACTCAAACAGTGCAACACTAAACTCTTCTACTCAACCCAGTTTTAATAGCAACTACAGCAACCAAATATACAGAACTAATCGCAGCTCGAGTAGTTTTTTTAATCAGAGCAATAATAACAATAATGAACGACTTTTAAATAACAGAAGTAATAATTGTTTTCGCAGTGAAACAGTTGTAGAGCCTATGGAAATAGGAGTCAATGAAAACGAACAAATTTTCAATTAGAGGGCCAAGGAAGTTACCCTATATAACAGTTGAAACAAACGTGAGAAAACTTAAGTTCATAATAGATACAGGTGCAGAATTTAGTATCATAAACCTAAATATTTGTAATCGCAAATGGAGAATAAAATCACTTTAAAAGTTATAAATCGAACTGTTACTACAGACGTACAGTATAGCTTTCCATTGTTTAAAGAATTTCATAAACCAAATTTTAATGTTAATTTCCTAGAATTTAAATTTCATAACTACTTTGATGGTCCAATAGGTAAAAATATATTGCTTAATTTGAGTTGTAAAATCGACTACGAGAATAGAGTTTTAATAACAAGAGATGCAACATTACCAATCTATTTTTGTGAAGAAGAAGAATTAATAGTAGATGATTATAAAAAAAATAAACATTTGGAAATATTTACTAATGAAGAAAAAGAAATAGTAGAACATTCGCCACTTAGTATGTTTCCTAATCATTTAAATTATAAAGATCAAGAAGTTTTAAAGACTGTTGTAAATCAATTAAAAGATATTTTTTATAAAGATGGTGAAAACTTAACTTTCAGTAGTGAAATTCGTCATCGAATAAATACAAAAACTGACACTTCTGTATATAGTAAACTGTATAGGTATCCTGTCATACATCGGGCAGAAGTGGAYAGGCAAATACAGGAAATGCTAGCGCAAAATATTATATATCCGAGTTGTAGTCCTTACAATTCCCCATTATGGGTTGTGCCCGAAAAACCAGATAACACTGGTAAGCAAAAATGGCGAATTGTAATTGAATRCAGAAAACTAAATGAACAAACAATAGACGACAAGTTCCCACTTCCAAATATAGAAGATTTATTTGATAAGTTGGGAAAATGCTGTTATTTCAGCATAATTGATCTTGTTAAGGGATTCCACCAGATCGAGGTGCACAACGACGATAGGGCTAAGACAGATTTCTCAACTGCAAGTGGCCATTACGAATTTAATCGTATGCCATTTGGCCTTAAAACAGCCCCTGCAACATTTCAACGATTAATAAATCATGTGTTAAAAGATTGTATAAATAAAATTTGCGTTGTAACCTAGATGATATTTTGATATTTTCCACAAGTTTTCAGAAACACATAGAGTCCATTAAAAAAATATTTAGCACTTTACGAGATGCAAATTCAAAGATACAAATAGATAAATGTCATTTTGCTGCATTGGCCAAAAATTTTTTAGGRCACCATGTAACAGAATGCAACCACCTTCAAACAYAAAGGAAATCAAAAGATTTTTAGGAATCACCGGTTATTACCGCACATTTATGCGAGACTATGCGAAAGTTGCATTCCCCATGGTYCGTCTTTTAAAGCAAAATGCTGTATATAGAAGCAAATAATTCCTAAATTCATTTGAAAGGTTTAAAAAACTTATTACTCTTGAGCCAGTGTTACAAGCCCCAGATTTTAACGAAAAGTTCATCCTTACAACTGATGCTTCACAATCTACGCATCTCGAACGTTGTATGACCATGAAATTCGCTACTCAACCATAGAAAAAGAAGCACCTGCGGTTGTCTGGTCAGTGAAACATTTTCGCACATATCTGTATGGTCGCAAATTTCTAATTCAGATTGACTACCGACCATTAGTTTGGATACATAATTTTAGAGAACCAAATATGAAACTACAAAGGTGGAAAATCCTACTTAATGAGTAYGACTTTGATACGAGTATATCGCACATTAAAGGCAAAGATAACACAGTCGCTGATGTGCTAAGTAGATACTGTGTAAAAGATGAAGTTAAGCATTTAGGAAATGTGAATATTTTTAATAGCCAATTACGTGAAGAAACCCAAGTTAATAGAGAAAGTGATGAACGAGTTGATTATATATTTATAACAGAAAAAGCAATCAATTATTACAAAAATCAAATATACTTAAGTTATGGAGAGAAAGAAAAATGTGTAGTARAAATTGTAAACAAAAAGTTTCAAAATCAAATAGAAATTACTCCGGGATCTGATCTTTGCAATATTATGCAAGGTATATTAATAGACAAAGGCATCATGTGTATCTATTGYGAAAATGATGATCTTTTTATCCCGTTACAAAGTGTTTTTGTTTGTAATTTCGGTAACAAATCTTTGACATTGTATCGATCAAATATAAAGCTAATTGAAATTACTGACAAAAACGACATATTGAATATCATTGAAAATGAGCATATTCGCAATAACCACCGAGGTATTTTTAGAGTTGAAGAATAAATACTTTTACCCGAAGCTTTATAAAACAATAACACTTTATATTAATAATTGTTCAATTTGCACTATAGCTAAGCACGACAGAAATCCCCTAAAACTTCCCTACCAAATTACATAAACCCCTACACACCTTAATTACATAGTCCATACAGACATTTGGTACCCTTGTAGGAATAAAATGTATCTCACCACCATAGATAAATTCCCAAAGTATGCAACGTTTCATAAATTAAATTATAGAAATTGGATTGCAATAATAGCAGCTTTAAAAGAACGTATTTTAATTTTAGGGAAAATGAATAAACTTATCTTCGATAACGATCGTTGTATATTACACAGCGCTGTTAAATTATTTTTAAGTGAACAAAATATTAAGTCTCACGTAACTACGCCGTACCTAAACTCAGGTAATTCTGACATTGAAAGATTACACAGTACACTTAATGAGCATCTAAGGGTATTAGAAGCAGACACAAACCATAGAACGAAAGACTTAGACGACAAACTTTTTGAAATTTTTAACGGATATAATAGAACAATTCATTGTACCACAAAAAAAAACGACCAATTGATTTTATAATAAAAAACTTTGATAAAGAAGAGATAAATGAATTATATAAAGAGCTTGAACCACAAAAAATTCAAAGAGTAAATAAATTGAAAAAAAGTAGAAAGGCTGAACCAAATCAAACAGAAAACATTGTATTTAATAGGCAAATTGCGAAAACTAAACATAAATATAAGAAACTTGAAAAGTATTATCACAAAGGATGTTGTGAATTCTTCGAATAATAGAAAAATAAAATATTACAAAAGTCAGTTTAAACGAAAATATAATTTGAACAATGAAAATGTTAACTAATTCTATTGTAATTTCATTTAATTTCAATTTATAAATTTTCAATAACTGTAATAAAATTAAATACCTTGTAAGCTAAATATTTGCGAGGACACAAATAACTTAAGGGTGGAGGAGTTACATAATAGCCCTATATACTTTACCTATACTTATTCTAATCGTACTCTTGATTCTAACTTAGTCTTACTATTATATTTAATAACCTATGTTTACTCTTATTTAAACTACTCCCACTCACACTTTACATTCTTTCGCTCACTCTACACCCACACGTTCGACCCCACACTAAACATACATACAACATAATCCCGAACATACATTATTACCTTTACTCTCTCCTACACTCATTAATTTTATTGTAAAATAGTTAAGCTTTTAGCTAATAAGAACTTTTGTAAAGAATCAGTTGAATAAAGACACTTGAAAGAAGTAAACGTTCAACATCGTTTCTATATGAACCATTGTCACATATGCGTGATTATTTTGTATTATAATATATGAACCATTGTCTTCCGAAAAATGGTAAACATTTTATATTATAAAATAAATAAAAAATAATTTTCAATAAATTATTATTTCAAAAATTATATTAAATGAACTCAAATGTGGTCATATATAATGACCTTCATGAAATATGTATATTCGCATTATTTCGTTATCATTTCCATATTTGAAGCCATAGAATTTCTATGGCATACAGATGTATACATTCAACCAATGGCCGAAGCTGATAGTAAAAAACCTATGCCGAAAAAAATTTACCAAATGGCCGCCGATTTTCACCGCTTCCCTTGCCGCTGTAATAGCTTCACCTACAAACTAGCGTAAATACGTATACATATGTAAGTTAGCAACAATAACATTTAAAGCAACCAGAAGACACGCGCATCCGTTCTACTCGCAAAAGTGCTGACGGTACGTCTAGCGCAGTGTGGCGTGATTCTCTGGAAATCCAGCGGAATGTGGGAACCGAC
>NW_017534796.1:27826-29920 GCF_001853355.1 Bactrocera latifrons
TGTAAATCGAATATTAAATATTTACGAAGCGAGTAAAGGCACACCTAAATTCTACGGAATCCTTAACGTGATAAGAAATAAAATCGTCGGCAACGCGGATGCTACCCTTGAGTCATACAATATACCCTTAGACTGGGGTGCTATTTGTAAGTGTCTAACTTTACATTACGCCGACAAGCGTGATGTATCCATCCTAGAATACCAAATGACTTCTTTGGTTCAGGGAAATTGGTCAATTGAAGAATTTTACCAGGCCGTTTATTCCAATTTATCTTTAATACTTAATAAGCTAGGCTGTATGGAGGTGGGTAGCGAGGCTCGTAATCTTCTTACTCACACATACAGAAACAAGGCGCTAGATACGTTTGTGCGTGGCCTCAACGGCGACTTGCCTAGACTATTGGGCATGAAGGAACCAGTGSATCTGCCCCAAGCATTACACTTGTGCTTGAAGTTGGAAAATCAGGGATTCCGCACACGGTACGCACACAACACCAATATGAATCATAGAGGRATGCAGCGAAACACCGCACCACCTTTACCTTCAAGAAATTTTCGAAGGCAAGTAAACCAACAAAATTTCTTCCCCGAAATTTTACAAAATCTTCCCAATCAAAGACCTAATCAGAATTTAAATKCACAAAYACAATTTAACCAACCACAACTTATTTCACATAACTTTCCAAATCAAAGATTTGATCGGAACTTAAATGCACAAACACACTTTAACCAACCGCCTATGCGCCCCCCAAAACCGCCTGTGCCCATGGAGATGATGAAACTTTGCGCTCGCGACGCATTAGCTATATTAACCGGCCACAAAATAATCAATTATTCGGCAAGAGGCCACTACACACMACTTCTGAAAGAAATCTCAAGCCACAAAAGGCACAACGCAATTTTCATATAAGTAATACTCCAAGCGCTACCTCGAACACTGGCTCAGAAGATAATCTGAATGATTATTTGGGTGTGGCGAACGACAATATACAGGATGAAGGACAATATTACGAATATAGCGATATTCATTTTTTAGGTTAAAAAGCTCTTCGTTGCCTTACTTTGAATGCCGCACGAAGAGCGGCGAAGTATTCAAATTTTTAATTGACACTGGTTCCAGCCAGAATTATATTCAACCCAATTTAGCAAAAAAAAGTACTAGAAAACAAAGATATATTTTTAGCGAAAACTATTGCTGGTGATATAGAAATAAAACACTACACAATTTTTAAGCTTTTTAATCAAACAGAAACTTGAAAATTCTTTATACTACCTCCCTTAAGAACTTTTCATGGCATTTTGGGCTATGATAGCTTTCGGCTAGATGCTGTAATTAACATTAGAGAGGGAACCTTGACAATTAAAAATAATTTAAAAATATTAATTAAAGAATTAAAAACAGATGGAGCAAATGCTATCAAAATACACGATGACAACATTACTCCCCATCAAAAAATAGCTCTACAGAAATTGGTTACAGAGCATCCTAACTTATTTTCCGAACCGATTCTCCAATATATAGTAAGTTTTATCCATATCCAGCATCGCTTAGAGGCGAAGTAGAGAAACATGTGGAAAAACTACTAAACGATGGCATTATAAGACCATCCAGATCCCCTATAATTCCCCCGTGTGGATCGTGGCAAAAAAACCCGATTACAGTGGAAATAAACAGTATAGGCTGGTGATCGATTATAGAAAATTAAATAGTTTAACTATAGCAGATAAATATCCGATACCCGAAATAGAGGGTATGTTATCGCATTCAGGCGAAAATTCGTTTTTTACCACGCTAGACCTCAAAAGTGGGTTCCACCAGATCCCACTAAAGCCGTCAGACATAGAAAAAACGGAATTTTCGGTGAATAATGGGAAGTTCGAGTTTATTAGGCTACCATTTGGGCTGAAAAATGCGCCCGCCATTTTCCAGCGTACACTTGATGATATCTTCCATGAACATATAGGCAAGATTTGCTATGTGTATATAGACGATATCATAATATTCGGAAAATCTGAAGAAGAACACTTACAGAATCTTCGAAAAGTTTTCGAAACTTTAGAGGAAGCAAATATGAAGATTCAACTGGACAAATG
>NW_017534797.1:0-1768 GCF_001853355.1 Bactrocera latifrons
ATATATATACGTAAACTAACGTACGTACGTAAAATTTAATTAAAAACAGTTTTGAATTCTCATTTTCCTTAAAACCGCAAATATTAATATTGTATGACTACTTTCTTTTACATACATAAGCACACATCTCCATGCTCGTACAATATGCTGAAACCTTTGTATGTGCATTTCCTTCCTTCAAGGATTAATTGCCTCATATACTTGTGCGTGTGTGCTTTGTTTTTGGGAAAATTTGGCATATTGTTTACCGCAATGACCTCGCCATTCGTCACAACTTGACACAAATTCAAACAGTTTTGTTTGGCATTTCGGCAATATTTAACCGAAATTATTATTTGTTATGCTGAACATTTTCGAACGCGCAAAAATAAATAAATTTCCGCATCACAAAAACTTGTCGTTGTTAGACTCCCACGCTCCCACGCCATACATATATTAATAATTGAGCACAAATTGTCAAAACGACTTACGAACATGTATGCATACATATACATGTTTGTATTGGGATGTTAAACATACATACATCCCAATACATTCATTAATATCCGCAATTGACTGCTTTCATATACATATACACACACATATACTTAAGTATGTGTGTAGCCGTGTGGGCGCACGCGTCTAAAGCAGTTAAACGTGTAGCCCAAATCGCAACATTTGAACCTAGTTAGCTCACACTATGAATAATAGAAGGTAACAAAGGGGGAAACGAACGAAGCAAAAATCTCACGTACCAGTTTTGAAGCGACTCAACGTCTGACGTTAAGTGCTCGCTAAAGAACAGCCTGCTGGTTTATTATTTTGTAATTGTACTTTTGTTATTTGCTATATACATGCATACACACACACGTGCATAGTTTTGCTGATTCGACGCTTTTGATTGAAATATCAAATGTTGCCGCGCTTTAACTCCCTTTTTGTATTTTAATCAGTGCTCAGCGTGCTTATTCCGGTTGAGCATGTAAATATGTACTTATGTACATGTAAGTATGTACATGTATATGTATGTGTAAAATGTGTTTAAATATATAAATTTAATCACATATTTCTTGCTCGTGCACAAATTTGTTAATTTACTTTGAGTTGTTGCGCCTTTTAAGCTGTTGTTGTTATATAAAACATCCGCACGCGCGCTTTAACCAACAACAAAAGCAGCAACTAATCTACAGCTGCGACTGCGGTCAGCTTCTTTGTTTGCGTCATTTCCAAAAGCAGCGCTAAATTGCTCGATAGAAAAGGGGCGCGCCAACTCTGCACTAAACCACCAACAATAAGCATAATAATTTCTATAACAACAATAACACATGCCTTCAAGCATTCTTCAATACACTCATCATTCAAACGGTCATGTGTCGCACTACATTTGGCATTTTAAATTCAATGAGTTTGACTTTTTTCGCTATGGAATTTTTTGTTTTTGGTACTTTTGTTGCTTTATTTGTATTACTTGTTATTTTTGTTATTGTTGTATTAGTTAGTTTTGTTGCTGGTGTATTTTGTCAGCATTAATTATGTCGTAATAGACATACATATCTGCAAATATTTTCAAAATCATTTAAAAATGTGTCGCATACATTGACTATTGACAGCGTGAAAAATGTTGCTCATACGCCATGGATCCCTATGCGGGTGACATTTTCTTCAGTTTATGCGCTAGGATGAATGCGTGTTTGTGCGCTCCGCCGCTGAGGTCAGCGCAAATGATACTTGGTAACGGGCATATTTTTTGGTGCATGAATAAATTAAAGAAATTTAATAATATAAATTT
>NW_017534797.1:2670-4499 GCF_001853355.1 Bactrocera latifrons
TTTTCTTTTACATATTTTTATAAATTTTATTTACATACACATTATTAAAATTTTTTATTTCAATTTTATTTTTTTACTGTATGTTGGCCAACCACCCAAGCAAATGCTCATTTGTGTTGTTTGCCCTCTAAAAATTCAAGGTTTCACCGCTGCTCATCGGTTCATGCGGTTATTCGCTGCGATTCGATTTTTTTTACATTTTATTTAAATACCATACTTTTCGCTGTACATTTTATATACATATTTGTATATTTTATATATGTATTTGCATATATTTTTTTATTTTTTGTTTTTGTATGCGTATTTACAGTGCATTCCACTTGCGTTCACCCGTCCGGTCTCCCACTCAAACTCGTGGCATGTTTGCCTATAAAAATAGCAAAAGTTTTCAAATAATATTTCACTTCACTTTTTAGCTTTCTACATCGCCGTATATTTTTAGCAAATGCGCTGAGTTTGAATTTTTTCGCACCTTCTTTCTATAATTTATGATTATTTCTTTGCAGTGTTTTGTTTGCAAAAAAGCGACAAATATTGTGTGTGTGTGTATTAATACATTAATATATATTTTTTTTTGACTAAGTGTGCGCTTTCTGCAGCGCTCATGTGATCATCGCACGCGTAAAAATGCTCTCAGCTCCAAAAAAAAAAGTTAAGAAATAAATTTAAAAGATTTTTTTTTTTCAAAAAAACTCCAGCAATGTCGCAGAGTAAACAAATTTTTGCCGACGTTTGCAGATTTATGCAGCACAATTTTAATTTATTTTATTTTTATATTTTTCGCTTTATTTTTCTGCTTTTTTTCGCCTTATTTCCCAAGTATTATTATGATTTATTTATTGTTTATTCAGCTTTTGTATTTGCTCAATCATTTTGAACACAAGCACTTCAACCCACACGCACACACACATTTATTTTTAGTTTGTATATATTTTAGAGCTGCATAAATTATATATATATACAAAGCAAAGCATTCTCACTTTCAATGACTTGTGTTAATTGCCACCAAAAATGTTTATTTTACGCACCGCACAACAACAAAGGCAACCACTTTAGTTCGAGTGCAAATATTCAATGACGCTATTTTGCACTCTGATTTTATGATTTCCTTTATTATTATTCCCTTTTTTCGTATATCTATATTTATATACGTATTTGTGTTGCTGCTACTCGCAAGCGGATACCTGTTGCTCGGCCTGTTCCTTCCTCTCCAACCCAAAATTGGCTTTTGTTTATGTTGGCGCATTTCAATTTATGTCAAACAGTTTCGCTTTTGCTCTATATTTCCATAAATATACATACAATCTTGCGATTTTGCTTACATTCTTCAGTTTTTGCCTGTTTGCTCTGGGACCACCACCTGTGTGTGTTCCTTCAAGGACACATCTGTTTCTATGTATTGCCTTGCCTTGAGCCACCATTCATGTGAGTTCGTCGCAGGCATTTTTGTAAACTTGTAACAAAAGTTCTTGAAAAAGAACATTGAAATAAATGTTTCTGTATATTTATTTGGAGGTGCGCATACATCAATTCGAACCTGCGTAAAGGTCATTTCTCCGTCTGTTTGTTGTCTTTCACGCAATTGTTTAGCTTCACTAAAAGTAATTTTTTATGAGATGAAAAGTATTTGAACATTTTTTGTGTAATATTTAATGCCAGCTCGATTTTTATTAGTTTCTGCTTGCAACCTTGTTCTGGGAGAAAAAAGTTGTCTGAAGGTTTTTTTAGCGCGCAAATATATGCTATGTTTATTGCGATAATCGTTATTGTGTGGATTTTGTTGCTTAAAAACTCTACTTAATTAAAATTTTTATTTTTTAAATATATTT
>NW_017534797.1:7927-14083 GCF_001853355.1 Bactrocera latifrons
TTTTTTTTTTTATTATTTTTTATTTTTAGTTTTGTTCAATATTATGTTTGCATTTTTTTCTGAATTTGTTTGAAGTTTCACCTTTCAAATATTGCTGATTTTCACGCCGCCTCTTACGCACGGCACGTCAATGCCAAACAGCACGCACACGCATACACGCACGAAACTCTTGTAAAACAACGCAATTTTTTTTTCGTTTGAAATTTATGGAAACTTGAAGTATCTGCAAATGGTAAAAAATAATCCATGACATCATCTCGCTCCCAAGCAACCCAATATATTCTACTAATTACTAATTTAGCAACATTTGATGAAAAGCAATGTGCTTATAAACGATTAAGTCAGCGCGAATGGAGCGATTAGCACACACATGGCAATATGGTAAAACTACAACAATAACCATAACGAAAAAAAAAAAATTAAAATAATAATAATAATAGAAAAAAAAAACAGCGTGGAAAAAGGCAATAATAAATTTGCTAGAACTGTCGAATGGTTAAACGGCGAGAGTTGTTATTAATTTTCCGCTGTAATAGTTATAAATAAAATGTATGATTTTTTTTTCGTCATACGCGAATAAACCGAGTAATCGAATAATGCGGCATGAGATCGTGTTGCCAGCAATAAATGAAAGGCAACAACAACAACAGCAACCATGTGAAAACGAATAGCGTTTGCTGACATGTAACGAGTGCAGCAGTCATACAAAGTAACTACAACAACATAATTAGCTGAAAAACAACAACAACAGTAGTAAACTAATCAAGCTAAGCACATCAATATGTGCTGCTTATTTATTACTTGCTAATGTCTAATTGCGATTGATGACTATCCAAGCGCTGCTACTGCCGTCACGCTGGCTGCAGCGCGAGTTGCCACATAATACACAACGCAACACAGAACACGTGGCAACCAGCAGACGTGCTCGTACATATGCAACAGTTTAATTTTAAACACTTATTACACTCGTATTTCGCTGAGAAAATTGTGTGGTAAGCCGCTGGTGTGCTGATCATGACATCGCTGAGCGCTGTGAGGCTTCTTGGAAATCGCAAAAAATCGCAAACGATCAGTTACAATTGAACTTTTGTTAAGGCAGGCAACGGGTCAACTTCGGCTACCGGCAGTGCGCGCGCCAAACGTAAATGCAAATACAACAATGTAAACAACAAGCAAATACCAAAGTGACAAAGACCTACTCACACATACAAAATCATAAAATCGAAAAGAATTTTATATATGCGCCTATATACATATGTGTGTGTGTATTTGCCACCCAAAACCGGCGGCATGTCAATTATAAGCACTTAGTAATACTCGGCAAATAAAACGAAATAAACATCCGCTGTCAGCCATTAACCCCAACAGTGGAAATTCGAAACTGAAGCGTGTCAGCGGGTATTAAAAATTGCGTAAAGTCATAATTTTTACATCATCGCCGAAAATTGAGACATTCGCTCGTCGCCATTAAAGCGTTCGACGTCGGTCATCAAAGTTACGAGCGTTTTAGCGTTCATTTTGCCTACTTTTGCGAAAGTTTTTGCATCGCGTTTGTTTTGAATGCTGAAAAAATGTGCGAAGGCGCCGGGGAAGTGGACAAGGAAACGTATAAAAATACCAAAAAGGTAATATTTAAGAGACAGTTAACAAGGAAAACGATAAAAATTCCAAAAGGTTAAATTTACAAGATACGGGCAGTGAAATTAAGAAATTTATTAAGCTTTTAGAAGCTTTTGCCGAATACATTTTCAACGAAAGCTTTCGCTTTAATTTTTACAGAAAATATGTTTTAAAGTTTTTTTAATCCGCAAGCTTAGAGCTTTTCGAAAGCTTTCACCGTATACATTTTCATCGAAAATTATTTGTTTTTAAAAGCTTTCACTTTAAATTTTCCAGCAAATTTGTTTTATTTATTTTTTTTTTTTTAATTCGCAAGCTTTCATGTCAACTAGAGCTTTTCGAAGCTTTCATTGTATTTTCATCGAAAACTATTTATTTTAGTAGCTTTTATTTTTTTAACAAATATACATTTTTTAATGGCAAGCAGCTTTCAGCAAAAGTAATTTTAAAAATATTTTAAAGTTTTCAGTGCGAATAAAAAGTTTTTTGATAACAATAAAAAACAAAATTTAAGCTGAGACTGCCGGTAAAGCTATGCAAATCTTTCGCAGAAAGCGATTTTGTGATTTAGTTTGGTTTCCAGTAAAGCTTCGCAAACCTTCACAAAGACGATTTCGTGATTTAGTTAGCATAAAAAATATAATAGTTTCATTGCCACTAAAGCTCCTTGAAGCTTTTCCGTAAAAGCGTTCACTTATTCTTTAATTGTTTTTAAAACTTGCACTAAAAGCTATAGGCTATTTTGTAGTTGTTGAAAAGCTTTGGGTGTCGTTAATACTCTTTCGCCTTAAAAGCTTTCACAGAGAGCCATACGGTTACCATTAGGTAGTTATCTTGAAAGCTTTTACTACAAGCTGTTTTTGTTGTAAAAATTTTCATTAAAAATCTTTAGTTGTTGGTAGGCTGTGCTATTATAAATTAATTACAAAGCTTTGATGGTCACTGAAAGCTGTCATTATGTGAAATGTCTGTTTAAATTTTACATGATTTTTAACTCCTTGAATAGATGTGAAAAATCTGATTATTAATTCTGAGTATTACTCGCTGTGTCGTGTAATGTATGCTATACTACTATGTACGTTATGTTGCCATTAGTTGCGGCCAGCTGTCAGTAGTTATCTGTAATGCGTTCACTAAGTATATGTAAAAAAAAAATTATTAAAAATAATTAAAAAATTTAGAAGATTAAAAAAATTGAATTAAAAAATTAAACTAAAAAAATTAATTAAAAAAATAAAATTAAAAACTCAGATAAAAAAAATTAAATTAAAAAATTAAATTTAAAAAAATTAAATTAAAAAAATTAAATAAAAAAAGAAATTAAATTAAAAAAATGTTTTTTTTATGTTTTGCAAAAAAATTTATATTCCATATTATTTTAAAAAATCCGTATTTCTTGCTATTTATTTTAATTAGATTATTTTTACGACACTCTTCGATTTTTACTATAAATTTCTGTGCAAAAAAATATGTTCCATATTATTATCAAAACTCTTTTACCTTCGATCATTAACTGAAAAACATAATAAAAAAAGGTCGTTTGAAAGTTTCAAGTTGATCGGCCCCGCTGTTTTAGAGAAATTTCCGCAACAACAACGTTTTCAAAGCTTAGAGAATTCATTACACTGTGTTAAAAAATTCTGCGTAAATAACAACAACCGATTTGTTGAAACTCACAAGTGGATATAAATCCTCAAGCGAAGCGGCTCACGCTTACAGTTGTCGGTCAGTGTCTGGTGTGTCACTTAGCGCCACAAATAAGTACCCTTAATGGGCACCTAAATTCAATGGAGTTTCCTAATGATTAGATTACAACCGATATCGTGCTGATAACTTTGCTATTTACAAATACTTATCGGTGATTTTGGTTACTTATTTTTTTTTTAAATAAATATATAACTAATTTTTTGTTTTTGTTGCACTTTGTGCTGTGTTTGTTGCTTGACACTCAAATTGCTACGTTTTTGTTTACTCGTTGCGTTGCTGCGCCTCTCCACCACACATACATACATATCTACACGGAGACAGAAAAAAAAACTCATTTGTGAGCAGTCGAGTTGTGGAGTTGCGGCCGAACGCGCGGACGATTCATTTGCGTGCGGACGTACAAGCGAAGCGGTCAGAAAAATTTGTTAGCTGGCAAAAAATTTATAAGAAAAAGCGTACAAAAGAAATTATATGTTATATGTCTTGAAGTGAAGTGAAATGTTTGTGTTGATTGTGGACTTAGGTGCGTGAGAACTGCAAGAAAATAATATAAATAATTTTTTTTTTTTTTCAATTAAAAGGCCAACATTTTTTCTATAAGTGCGTGCGTGATGTCATCATAGGCAATTAACCGAGAGCCTACAAACTTACGCGCAAAACAAATACAACAAATTCGTTGATTATAATTGTTTTTTTTTTTTTTTTGTTACCAAACGACCGTTCACTCGATCGATCAAACGATCGATTTCACTGTCTGACTGACAGGCGGGGCGTACACACACATCAAGCAACTGCTGAAGCGGAGCCAACAAATTCATTATTGTCTGTTCGCTCGCAAGCAGCTGACAGAGTCGCATCATCAACATAATTAAACATTGTAGAGACGCAGTCGTTGCGGTCGTAAACGCAAGCAAGTTAGACGCGTAACAGTAGCGCCGACGACGTCGGCGTCAGCGGCCTTAACATTACCGAAATCATCACTAAAATAAATGTTGATGTCACAGCGACGCGCCGTTTGTCGGGCGAATGGCGACGTTGCCAAAACGCGCAAACGCAAACGACACAAGCAGCAGCAGCAGCGGCGGCGGGTCAACGCCGCAAAAAGGTTACAGGGCAACGACCAAAAGTGACGACATCAACCGCGGCGGCAGCGTCCAAACTGACGTTGGCGCATAGGCGAAACAGTCTCGGTAGTATTGTTAGTTTCTTCGGTGGAATTGGCAGCGGCAATGGTAACGACAGTGTGACGTTTATGAGTACAGCGGCCACATGCAATTGGAACAAAAGCAGTTGTGACGACATGACGCGGTGAGTTTCGGTTGTTCGATAGCGTGCGCAGGTTTTGGGTTGGGGTTGGGCGGCAACATCCCAATTAGATACGTGCGCCTTTGTTGAATGTGCGGTTCGTGTTTAAGGGCTGTGCCTTCGTTCAAGGATGTATGTCGTCAATGGACTTAATTGGTCCGGCCGCACTTCACGTTTAGTGCGTTGTTCGTTTTTAAATAGCTAATATGGTAAAAAGTGGGCTGGAACCAGGGAGTGAATTTTTGTGGGTTATAATTCTCTACTAAGCATAGTTGCCATATCTTGCGTTGTATGTTTTTCAGCTGTAGCATGTAAGAGAGCATTAATTTTTTGAAAATTTAAAAGTCGAAAAAATTTAAGAATTTTTTGTGAATTTTATTCGAAACTAAATTGTTTAAATTAAATATTATTTAAAATTTCTGATGTTGAAAAAGTTGGCAAAATTTAGAAAACGTTTTAAAGTTTATTAATGCGTTTCTGAATTTAAAAAAAATTAAAGAGAAAATTAAAAATTAATTTACTAAAAATTCAAAAAAAATAAAAAATAAATAAAAAGTAAAAAAAAATCATAAATAAATTAAAGAAAAAGTTAATGTAAAAAATCAAAGAAATTAAAAAATAATTGAAGAAAAAATTAAAGAAGAAATTATAAAAAAATTTAAAAAAAAAAATGTTTTTAACAGTACCAAAAAATTAATTATTTTTTGTATTTTTTTTTTAAATTTTTGTTAAAGTTTTTGCTTAATTTTTTTTAAGTTTTTTTTTTATTTCTTCATTATAAGGATAAATTTCTGTAAAAAAAAATATGTTCCAAATATGATCCAAATCTATTATTTCAAAAACTGATTTTATATTTTTATAACAAAATTTTTAAACAAAAATACTTTTGCTCAAAAGTTAAAAAATTATTGTTACTCAAACCTATGTAAAATATTAATATGATGAACTACCTTTCAACTACTTACAAACTAGGCCTGAAAAGTACTAGTTACGCTTTTATAGCCAATCAGTACGCCCTGCCCATGCTTCTATTGCCAAAGCTCACTCACTTACAAACACACACACACATCTGTACACTCTCGAAACGAAATATTGTTATAATCATTTTAACACTCAAGTCAATCAATTACTCAAACTATCAATCAGCCAGCCGTTTTAATTGAGCAAACGTGCAATAATTCAATTGATAATTTTTATCAACACGATTTCTTATTCAATTGTGCCTTTTGCGCTTGTATGTTTGTTGTTTTTCTGGCATTTTGTTTCTTTTGTTGCTATTGTATGTCGTCTGTTTGCGTACACTTTTGATTGCTCAATTTAGAATGCTTGGCGCGACATTGTAAATTGGAATGATGAGCGAAATCGATTGATTTTTTTGGTTGAAAAAAATACAAATAATATGCATAAATGAAGAATAAAAAATAAAACGTAAAATATTTTTAGTAAATAATTTTTTTTTTGTACATTATTAAACTATTTTTATTTAAAATTTTTCTTTCCAAATAATAGATAATTCAAAACAGT
>NW_017534797.1:17347-21241 GCF_001853355.1 Bactrocera latifrons
TTACGTATTTATTTTTTTAAATTTTTGTCCATTTAAAAAAACAGACATTGTCTTTCGAGAATTTTCGATTGAAAATTAACATTTTTCAATTTTACTTGAGGGATGGCAAATAAATAATTTTTATTAAAAAAATATAATTTGTGACAAGAGAGGTATAGTCTATCCCAATTATAGTTAAATAACTGTTGTTTTTAGTATTATAATAAAAAGCAAAAAATTTGTTTACTGGAATTTTCTACATAAATTTTAAGGTTTTACGAAAAGAGTGTTCATATGAAAGTTGTAGCTCGTCTTATTACCTACACTAGTGACATATAACGTTTTCCGATAGGGCTTACTGTTTCGGCGAAAATCGAGTTTAACCTTTTTAATCCTTAAAATATTGGTTCCTCACCTTAGAGCGGAATATTTTCTTCCCGACCGCAGATCGCTCCTAATTTTTTTCCTTTAATTTTTGTTAATTTACCTATCTTTTCTACTGAATTTCACTTACTTTTATTTTTTCCGCTTTTTACTATTTTAAGAGGCTTCAGTACTGATCTTTTATGGATTTTGAAATATATTTTCGTTTTTTGTTTTTCAGAAGTTACAAAAACCTTTTCTTTTTTATTTTCCTGTTAGTTTTGTACTTGTTTAGAATATTAGTAGAAGTCTGACTTCACACTTCACAGCAATTAATTGCACAGTGTAAACACGTCATCAGTGTTTGCCTTAAAACGCATTCCAACTTCAATATAAAAAATTACAATTTAAACTTGCACAAACACAAACATTTAAATAACAAATAGCTCTGCGCGCTGCACCTCAAACAATAATCCATTCGAAGTCTAAGCAATTTCGGTAAACTGCAATATTTTCCAACTTTCGAAATGCCCACAAAATGATTCATTGCATGCGTGCCGCATTTGGCCAATAGCAGATGAGCGAGAAATTTAATGAAGCAATCAATTTGGCCCAAATTGCTCGTTATAAATACGCACACCAAAAACCAAAATACAATTCAACTGGACAAGCAATAGCAACAGCAACAAACAGCTAGCTAATGAAGCAACTAAACAATAAAAAAGCAAACAATAAACAATATAAAGCGCACAACAACAAAGCAGGCAGGCAGGCCTGCAAAGCGCTGCAATGTATGGTAGTCAGCAAGTCTGCGCAACAGCTGTTCATGCCGCCTCTAAACGACGGCCAACTCACAAACACACACATATGCTGTCTACAAGTCTGCATATATTTTGCATGAAGCCATGCGCACCACGCTCTGCCTCCAGCGCCAGACTTAGCAGCACTTAGTTTCTGATGTTTTTTGTTTTATTGCCGCTGCTTGCGCGGCGCACTCGTGCTTGTCAATCGGGAGTTTAATTCGCCATTCAGTTCCTACACGTTCGATGTTGTTATTATTGCCTTTGTTGTTGTTGTTGTTGTGCTAACTGTGCACTGCTGTGACTGCAGTTGCCATTCACCTCCAACAAGAACAAAATGTATGGTAACAACGGAGTATTATGTGCCCACTCCGGCTTCGCTCCGCTCCAAAGCTCACAAACACATGCTCTCCTTTCCAACAAATTTTACTTACACATATTTTTGCTGTTGTTTTTGTTGCGCTTATTGTGTCTGTTGCTATTTTGTTTTGCTTTCTTGGCCTGCACAATGCAGTGTTTCCTGCCTTCCCGGTCTCTCTCACCCCTACCGTTTGACTCGCTAGTTGTTTGACTGCTTTGCTTGGCTGCCTCGCCTGCTCGCTAGCTGGCTGGTTGATTGTAGGGCTCGACAGCGCGCTCGCGGCTAGCGGTACAGGTATAGAATCATTTTTATTATTAGTTATGACCTCATCATCGATTATTTTGCGGCTGGTTCCGATTGAAACACTACACACAAACGTACACGGTCGTTCCCTCCAATGCTGCCGTTTTGTTGGCATTTTTTCTTGCTCACTCGACTTCGTAGGTTCGCTGAAAGACCATTCAACTACAAAGCTATGTCTCTCACCACTCGTTGGCGCACTCAGCCGCCTCTCACTCTCTTAACGTTGTACTCAACGCGTGTTCGGTTGACTCTCGCCTTCGTTACCAACACACATATCACACACACACCCCAGTGGGAGCTCTTAAGGCTGCATGGGTTTGCACTGATTGCTGTCGCAATTGCAGCGCTCTGTTGTAAGCAATTATTGCTTCCGCTTGCAAGTCAACGGGGACAACATTTATTATGCTGGCCGTTTGGTGGCATATTTTATGTCGTCGCTTGTTGCTTGCTGTGTGTGCCTGCGCCTTTTTTGCTTTATTAGCTCAGGTTTGCAGGAAGTAAATTGCAATGACAACTCAAATCTGTGCTCGCCGGCGTTGGCAACGAAGTTGTTTACGAACCGCATACCGAAGATGTGGCGATACGCTATTCCTATTGGTTGTTGAGTGAGTGCCGAAGGGTTGCCAGGTTATTTGGGCTGAATATTTTTTAGTTAAATTTTTTTAAGAACTTTGATATTGTATGGCGTTTTAAGGCTCATTTCGAAAAAAAAAAAATCAAAAAATTATGTTTGGTGAATGAAAATTAGATTTCGTTTGATTGAGGCACATTATTTCATAGCGAGTTTTGTACACTTTTTATTTTAAATTATTAAAAATATTGTTAATAAAAAAATTTCTATACTAAATCTATATTTTATATTTTTCTCGTAAATGAAGTATCTGTTCGTGTATACGTGTATTCGTAAACTAAAAAAGTGTCTTGCAAAACGGACGTGTTGAAAAGTTTTTGATATTTCGATCTGGAATTTTCCACACATCCGACTTTGGTAGATATATTTTTGATCGGTTCATGAAGCATATAGCTGCCATACGAACTGATCTATCGATCAAAATAATTCCCATATAGACAACTTTTTTATCTGAAAAGTTATCTTCACCAAATTCGGCACAGATTAATGTCCAAGGCAATGATATAAGATCCGAACAAATTGTCCAAATCGGACAACTATAGCATATAGCTGTCATACAAACTGTCATACCAATGGATTCAAGTGCTTGTATGGAAAATGTGTTTATTTAACAAGATATCTTTACCAAATTTGGATTAGATTACTATACTAAGCAACTCTACAATGTCCGATCAAAATAAAATTTTGGTATAGAAAACTTTTTTATTTAACGAGATATCTGCTCTAAATTTGGCACACATTATTGTTCAAAGCCATGCTACAATCTCCCAATATAGTGTTCAAATCGGACCACTATAGCATATAGCTGTCATAAAAACTGATCAGTCTGAGTCAAGTTCTTTTATGACAAACAGCTTAATTTGCCGAGATATCTTCAGAAAATTTGACATAAATCATTGTCTTAAGAAACGGTACATACAAACCAACCGACCCAAATCACGTTCTTATATGAAAAACTATTTTATTTGATGAGATATCTTTTCCAAATTTGACGCACTATATTTTTTAAAGCAACGCTACAATCTCCGCAGACATTGTTTGGATCGGACCACTATAGCATATAGCTGCCATACAAACTGAACGATCAAAATCAAGTTAAAAATCGTTTGTATTCTTTTATGCTGTACAAAATGCACCTGTGAAGTATGTTATACCGCAGCTATTTTTGCTGTTTCTTCTTTTTTCATATGTAAACTATTTTAAGTCGAAGATAATTAGAGTAACCCTCATTAATGAATTCGAGACTCGAAGTTATTGCATTCGATATGAAAACTTCTAATTATCATAAAAAGGCAGTAAAATTTATGTCTACTTTTGTACTATAAATCAAAATAGTTAAAAAAATTAATTAATTATTATTAATAATTATTGAAGTAGACTTCTGAAATGTTATCCTAAAATTTCTTTCAACAAACTCCTGGTTACGTATACGCCAGGTGTTCTAAAATTTTTATTTT
>NW_017534797.1:21360-23380 GCF_001853355.1 Bactrocera latifrons
TTTAATTTAACTAAAGTTGACTTATGCTACTTCAACATAGAGATCTTTGTATGAACTTCAGGTTACGTATACCTCAATGTGTACCAAAATTTATTTCTTCTGCTAGAGTATATTTTTCAATTATAACTTTGTTATGAATTTTACTTAAAACTATTTTTTATATTTTTGTTTTTGGCAGAAGTTAAGTCGCCACTTTGGCACACATTTCTTTCAATGAACGTCAGATTATGCATACGCCAAGTTGTATTAAATTAAAAAAATTAAATTAATATCTCTTGTTATAGTAAATATTTTTGTTATCAATTTTTTGTCGGAACTATTTATCAAAATTAATACTTTGAACTCTGGGCAAGGCATTAAATTAATTTTTTATCTCTATTATTTCCTGATTGAATTAAATTTAGAAATTTTGTACGCCTTCGAAGGCGCGACGGTTTCCGCTATTATCGCATATACTTTCATTTTTTTTAATTGCACGCCCTTCTAAATTTGGTAAACGCTGACGAAATAATACTACAATCTAAGTGGCGCGCATAACAAACCATAAAATAATGAATAAAGCCCTTGGTTTTTTATAGCAGTATAATGTCATATACTCGTGTGCAAATACATACATACGAAACTTTCTTACAAATATTCAAACAAATGTACATACACACATACGTTTATCGTTCATTTATACTCACATTCGCCTTCGCCTTCGTCTGTACTCTCACCAAGCACAACGCCCTCGCTCCAATTATTGTTTGTATTGGGCTCATTTATATGCCAGCAAATGTTTGTTGTTGTTGTTGTTGCTTTGCTAAATATCTTGCTTATGTTTAGGATTAGATTTGTTGTATATTGTAGTTAGGATTATTTGGGATTTGTGTTGGTTGTTGGCGTGTTTTTTTTTTTTTTTTTTTTTTTTTTTTTTTTTTTTTTTTTTTGGCGTGTTTTTTTTTTTTTTTTTGTTTTTTGTTGATATTTTTAAGCAAATAAACTTTTTTGCGTTATTTTGTGCGCTCACTTCACGGCAATTACCTCAACAGCAAACATTTAGCGGCCCACTCGAAAAAATAAACAAATAAATGAGTTTGTAAAAGGCCACAGAGCGTTGCCAAATTTAGCAACTTGCCGCACGGTTTGAGTTTTCCAGCGTGAGCAGTGGCATTGTTGTTGTTGCAGGCTTGTTAAAGTCGTTGTATTTTCGCCACTTTTGTTGTGGTGCTGCTGCCTTTCAATTTTTTAGGTGGTTGAATTTTTGCTGTTGTTGTTACTTACGTTACTCGTCTCTTTAGCTTGTTTGTTGTTACTTTCGACTTTTTTAATTGGTTAATTTTTTGTTGTTGCCGCAGCTGGTTAGCAATCACCCAGCAGTCATGGAGGCTGACAGTCTGGCGCTGCACTACGCTTGTGTAGGTGGTCATTGGCCAGCAGCCGCTTTGCCATTAGTGCGATCTGCGCAAAGCGGCCCCTTCACGCCACATTTGTGGAAATTTTTTTGTAAATGTAATGAGTTTGGAATTTCAGTTGGTTTTATAATAAAAGAGTTATACATGCAAACATGTATGTGTACCTGCTAGCAACTCTCTGATGTCATCATTATCAGCCACTTAACCACCAACCACGCTTTGTGTTGCCTCCACAGTTTCCAGGCGGCGGCGTGCAGAATAAACAATGCCACCTCTGTTATGGCAACATCATCATATCTACATACATTAATTTGTATGCATAGATACCTATGTACCTATGGCAACAATTTCTCTTCGTGCGGCAAAACTATTTACAATCATATGACATAATCATCGCATTTATTCGCGTTATTTTTAGATTAGATTTTGATTTGATTGGTTTGCTTGGCTGGTTTTTGGCTGCAGTTTGGCGCGTCCTCAGTTGGATTTTTAAAGAATATTTTTTATTGTTTAATGCTTCCTTTTTAACTTATAATAATTGTTACTTTTTTGCGATCTTAAAAAATCTTTACAAACAAATTAAAAATGAAATAAGTGTATCAATTTTAAAATATATTTGACAATAA
>NW_017534797.1:23840-26719 GCF_001853355.1 Bactrocera latifrons
TAATAAATTTTAATATGTTTTTTAAGCATAAGTAAATTTTTATTTAATTTATTTAGATAAAAATACAGTGGTTGGTGTTATTGTAGCGTCAAAATTTCGCCCAGTTGATAGTCCTTATTCGGATAAAAATGCGGGTCCAATCCTTTTACGTAGACTCGATCTGTGGGAACGAACTAGTTTCAAGTCATATGCGATTGTTGTTGTTGTTGTCAGAGACTGCAGTCACGTAAAAATTTAGTGTTGCAGTCCAAGGTTGTAGGGTTAAAGTACCACAATTTACTAAAATAACAGCATAGCTGTACGGGATGATGATTTTTGAACTCAAATTCGTAATCAGCACAGCTGAAATACTCCGTCGACTTTGTAGCACATCAGCCGCAAATTTTTCCTTCAAATTTGTTGAGTGGTGCTATCGATTCAGGAAAAGTAATTCTATGAAATATTTACACATTTTTTTCAGTTGAAAACTCTTTTTCTAATCACTTTTTAAATATAATATAATTTCATAGCTGATTATTATTTTTTTTTTTAATTTTTTTAATGAATACACTAAATTTTTCTACATTACTTAAACATATTTTTTTTTAGTTTGAGTTTCTATTAATTAAATAATTATTTTAATTATTTTGTAAAAATTATTTCATTACTTAATAATAATTTTTTATTAATTAATATCTAATTTTAATTTAATTTTAATTATTTATTTTTTCTTGCTGAACCTACGCGCACTTATACATAGTTTTTTTTATTTTTATTACTATTATGTCGCTACAAACATTCATACATACATTCATACACACACTCCTACTTAAACATTTCATATGTGTGTGTAGTCAAGTGAGTAAACTCTGTAAACGAATGACCTCTTGTTTGCTTATATTTTTATATTCTCATTTAATTACTGATAAGCACAAGAAATTGTTTAAATAATAGTATTGCGTATGCTTTATCACTAGCAATTGTTTGTTTTCCTCTTTTTAATCTTCTTTTACACTTGGAGAAATATATAAAAAAGTTAAGAATTGTGATTTTTTATCTGCTTTATTTTCATTGAAGAACCAATTACAAAAGGCAAATGAGAACAGTAATGAATTCGGTACGAAAGATGTTCTAAATGCTGTAATTTCAGAACAACGTTACCATACTCAAGAATTTTTTCTATATTCAGTTGTAAAATTACCGTTAGACTTAACATGTATGGATTTTTTTGATCATATTTCATCACTATTGTAAAAAAATTCTGCTTAAACTGAATGAAACGTTATTTAAATTTATCGATTTTTTTCGATAAAAAATATCAATGTTTTATGTTTTAAAATTCATCGTTTTTTTTTTAATTTATTATCGCTACTGTAAACAATTTTTACTTAATCTGCACAAAACGATAATTTATCGATTAAAAACTCGATAAAAGTGTCGATATTTTGTACATTAAAATTTATCGATTTTTTTTTAAATTTAGTTAATTGCGTTTTGAGATATATTCATAAACATTTTCAAATCTTATGCTTCAAATATTTTCGATTATCTTCTTTATTAAAAGATTAAGTTTATTTATGCTTAATAGTAAAGATTTTAATCTCAAATCGTGTTATCGATGGTACTTGGCATAAAAATATTTAAATTTTTGTAATGAACAATTAAACATGAAAAATTTTTAATATACTTCGGGACAAAATTTCTTTATGATTGTATGTATATTGTAGATACTATATTCTGTGTATTACGTTTTATCGATCGCCTTGACATCAAAATATTTAAATTTTTTGAAGAAACAATTAAACATTATCAAGTTTTAATATATTTCGGTACAAAATTTCTTTATTGATTGTATATTATCGATAATATATGGATTTTGTGATTGTACATTATCGRTAATATATCGATTTTATTATTACTTTCTTTTCAATTTCATCGTGTTTTGTAATTAATTTTTAGTTACATATTTTGTTGGATTCCGATAAAAAAAAATGTTATTGATGGTGCAGTATCGATAATATATCGATTCTATTACTATATTTCTGTTAAATCTTTTCGTGTTTTCTTATTAGTATTTAGTTTCAAAGAAAAAATAATAAGCATTGGAAAGTGGTAATTGCGTTACTTCTTAAGGAATATTAAAGTTTATTTCTTCTATCGATTACTGAACAAGTCTAAGCGCTTCATGCATCTGTGAGACTATTCGCGATCGATTAATCACGAATCGTAATTATTATTTTGTTCCTGTTGATTTGTTTCCTGGTTCATTTCGTTKATTGGCGTAAGAATTATTCACGAAGAATGTCGACTTCTGGTGTTTAGTCATAATCACCTTGAGTACTCTGACAAATAATAATTAACCGGCGAAAAATATTCATCCCTCAGAACGTCGAGATGACAATGACATTTMACCGCTACAACAATAACATATAAACGATTATCGCCGTTTTTGTTGTAGCAGCAACTCACAGTCTGACGCGTTTGTTTTTGYGCGTCAGTGCTCACATGAACTATGATGGTGATGCATGCGAATACTATAGACATATGGACAGACACATGTACATATGTGTAGGAAAAGTCACCTCGATGCATCAGCGCATCAGTTGACAGGCATAAATGCTTACACATATTTCACTTATTCAATTTATGACATTTAAAAATAGGAAGTGCAGTGACAGTGGCAAATAACAAAAACTTAATTGAAATTAAAAGCGCAAGACAAAAGACGTAAACAAAAAATCATTTAATGCAATAAAACCTTTWGATGCTTTTAAGTGGAGATCAGATCGTTGTAGTGTCAGGGGGCTGCGAGAGCTGGGAAAAAAAATAAAAATTTATTTTAAGGCAAAAAATATGAAATATACACGAAATATACAAAAATAATGGAAAAAATTTATAAC
>NW_017534797.1:28322-29633 GCF_001853355.1 Bactrocera latifrons
AATTTAAACTATCACCTTGTAATAATAAAACCAAAAATAAGTTTTTATTTTTTTTTATAAATAATTTAGTTTCTCTTAATATTTTCACAACCGCCAGCGTTGCGCTTTAATCATTGAAAATGTAATTGAAAATACAAATATTTATGACCACATAAAAATGATAATTACAAAATATTTAATACCAAACTGATTAGTAAAATTGTATGTGTTTTGCGTAGCATTTCATCTCTGTTGCTGCACAGTGTATATGTTTTATTAATATTTCCGATTAATACTTGTTTTCACGAACACAAATTTTTGAACTTTAATCTCTTTTCAAATATATAAATAATTAAAAGACGAGCTTTAATTACCGCGAAATATAAAAATATGGCGCATTTACTGATTTCGTGAGATAGCTGCGGCTCAACGGCTCAGCAGCGCCACTGAGCGCCTAATAAACTACTCAATAATCTTTGCAGCGCCATGSCAGGGCATAGAGTCATAAYACGGCAYATTGGGAATGCTTTAATTGCACACATCCCTGCAGTCTAGCGCCAGCCGCATTTGCATACGTGTGGAATTTTATTGACTTTGCACTCTTCCGCTTGTGCCACTGACGTACGCTTACGTTGCCTTAGCGCGCCCAGCCGTTGCTTTCAATGCCGTTTTCGCGCTGAACCGCGTTTGGCGCGTCGTTTGTCTAATATTCGTTTGTTGCTTTTGTTTTTGTAAATTTGTTTGCCCGTCCAAAGTGGGTTCGTGGTTTTGGCTGGTGGTTATTGGCGCATTGCAAAACCGTTGATGATTTCATCGACTTGCGTTCCAACGGCGCATTTAGACGTCCAAAGCACGAAGAAGCCGAAGTAAACAACAAAAACTAGCTACTTGTAGGCTAGTTAGCGACCACTCGCCTCTTCAGTGCCTTGTTTGCCTGCACGCGCGTTGGCGTTGCTGCTGCCACTGCCACGCTGACCGCCTCCGATGATGCAATCGCTTGTTGTTGTGGGCAACAAAAACTCGCACGGCAGCCAGCAGCATGCCTACTATCGATTTTGGCTTCACTTTTTATTACCGCTAGTTTGCGTTGTCTTGTTTGGTGGCTTTCCCTGCTGGCGCTCAGCATCTTCACCGCTTCGTGGCTGCAATGCATTTGTGCGCAATCGTCACACGGTCAACGACTTAGATACCAGCTCCACCATGTGGTTGTTGGCGTCTGACCCCGTTAATGCCGCCCAGCAGCACAACGTAGTTAGAAGTGTGCGGTTGGAAGTGGCCACCTGTTTTGTTTTGTAAATAGTATTTTTTATAAAAAAATTTTTTAAATTAAAA
>NW_017534797.1:30257-34102 GCF_001853355.1 Bactrocera latifrons
GCTATCATCACCGAAGAACAACACAACAAAGATGGTCTAGACGAGGAATATGGAACCGTCTTCTGTAGGAGTAGTATGATACTTAGAACCCTATTTTAACCACCTCTCCAAAACAAACAGAGATTAAGAAAAACTTCAGCTCAGCTGCACAAGCAGGATTCGCAAAACAAGCCGAAAAGCAGAGCAACACAGCTGCTATCACTGAAAATTTCGAACTTACTCAAAACTCACAGCCAAATGAGCCGATCAAAAGAGAAAACCTTAAAAAACTGGAAGCGTATCGCGCAAATAATGATAATGATGGCGATGGCAGAAGAATGTCAGCTTGGATGACCCAGCGGCACAGCTAGACGAATTCCTTACCGTAATTAAAAGTTACAGTAGAAACTGGTTWAACGCAGAAAGGAGAAAAGGCGAGACAATTAAGCAGCGCTTCACGACCCCCGAGCCAATTACCTTGAAGCGGCACGCGAAATGCACTGTGGAACCTCGGAAAACAACGCAACCACGTAATGAAAAGGACGGCCAATGACAAAGAGTTTTGCTCGAAATGACCAAGAAGTACCACGGAGAGAGAGGAAAGGTGATCATTTAAGCCAGCAGATGTCAATAGCTACGCAGAGGTCCTTAAAAATATCCGAAGCAATGTAAATATTGAGGAAGCAGAAGTTAATATTAAAGCGAGCAGCAAAACAATAGCTGGGGCGCTGCTATAAAAGCTGGAGTTACGATCAGCCACGATAAAGCTGACGCTCAGATTCGACATGCAGCAGTTCTTGGCCGGTTAATAATCGGAGTCTGTTCCGGTTACTTATATCCGACTGCCGTGGGAACGAATCCGATAGTTCAGTTTGTATGGCAGCTATATGCTATAGKGATCCCATAACGGTGGTTCCGACAAATAAGTAGAAATTTCAGTTYGATAGCTCAAAAACTGAAAGACAGCTCGTGGAAAGTTGGACGGACCGAGAGATCGACATAGTTTAATAGACTCAGCTCGCTATCATATACATACATATATCTTTGTGATGAGCTTTCTGACCTTTTCTTCTGGGTGATAGAAGCTTCGTAGCAAACCCCGACTGTGTATAGAAATGAGCAAATAACATTTAAAGAAAAAAACTGAACTTTTTAAAAAAATATATAAAACAAATACATAAATTGTTGAATAGAATGAAATCCAAATTATAACATTAAATATAGGGAAAAAAATTATTTAAAAAAAATAAATAATTTTAGATTTCAGCTAACTTGAAGCTAATTCCAATTAATTAATTAAAATGAAATGAATAATTAATTCAAAATAATTAATAAATGATTAAGATTAATTCAAAGTAAAAGCTAATTAAAATAATTAATATCTAGTTAAAATTAATCAATAATTAATTAACATAACTAATTTAAGTAAGTAATAATCAATAATTTTTTCTTTCCAGTCACCGAAATGCTACAAACAGCCAAATTGTTGGCACGCAAAGGCAGYCGCCAATCGAATGGGCTCACTTTTGGTGAATTTTGTGTGCTGGCAGCCGATCTAAAACGCTTTCGGTGAGTTAACACAAAAAAAAAAATTATTTAATAAAAAATAGAAAAAGTAATAATTTTTAATAATAAATAATTTTTAATATTATAATATAATGATGATTTTTCCTAACCTCAACAGCACATCGACTTTCTCGCCGTCGATTTGTGACAAGGTAAATCTATTAAGCTCTCTACAGCAGGAAAACAATGACAATAGCAGTCGTGTTGTTGAGGCTAATAATGGCACGCTGTGCCACACGGCAACAACAGCAACGGGCACCGAATTGCGTAGTACAAAATCCTTAAGTAATGTCGAAGACTGTAAGCGAAAATTGTCAAAGGGCGACACATCGGCACCGGTTGAGGTATTCCTAGGCGGTTCATGTAATCCCACCACCTGGCGGGCCGATGTCGCCATACCAGCGTTGAATGAACTGGGCATTTCCTTCTATAATCCCGTAAGTGCTTTGTTGGTTTTATGTGAAAATTTAATATTTTCATAATTTTTTCACTCTTCTTTGCGATTTACAGCAAGTATCTGATTGGACGCCTGATCTCATCGAGCTGGAGCATCGCGCCAAAGAGAAGGCGCGTGTTTTGTTCTTCGTTATGGATTCGGAGACGCGCGCTTCTGCTGGTGCCATTGAGGCGGCACATATAGCGGGTCAAAACTGCAAGCAGCTGGTGTTGGTACTACATCCATATAAACGTAATCAATCTATACTTAATGAACAAATATCCCAGCAGTAAGTCTATTACATGTGATGACTTTATTAACACAAAAAACACACACTAATCTGTTGTTTCTAAACTTAACAGAGAATACATTGACCTCCGGCGCAATCAGTTAATATTGAAGGAGTTGGTCACACGTCGTGGCCTACCAGTTATGGATGATATACCATCGGGTCTGCAGCGCACCAAAGACATTTTGGCTGGCATTAGAGATCCACCCTCGAATATAGCAACGATTTTAGTGTAAGTACATGCCAGAAAATAWAATAAATTTTTATATTTAATAATATTTAATAAATATTTTTTTTGTTTTCATTTTCACACTACACAGTGTCGTGCGTGGCGCCTTCGATCGCGTTAATCCCGTGAACGGCGCCATCACAGTTGTACAATGTCAACGCGCTCTCTTATACTTAGGTTACGCTCAGAGTCTAGTTAAATTAGACAATTTAAATAAGATAATCGCCACACAACGTGAAACGTTGGAAGCGCTACAAAAACGCAGTACAAAATCTGGTGYTCAGCCAGAGCTTAACAGCAGCGAGCATGCCACTAAGAAGAGCTCATCCGCATCATCGTGCAGCTCCGACACACCCACAGCTTCGTTGAACGAAACATTGGATGTCGACTTTGATTTATTCTGCGTGATTTCGGCTTATCTCTCAGTGCTGCAGCAGGAAATACAAGAAAGTGGTTGCATTTCGCCCATAAAGGGTACAAATGTGCCACCACCGCCGGTCTATCTTACCAATATGCAAGGTAAATATATATTTTTTATACCTGGAAATGGGTAAATGAAGTTTAGGACGAAGTTCGTAACGCCCAGAAGGACAGGTCGAGCTGAATCGATTTAGTCCACATTGTCTGTCTGCCTACATATATGTGAACCACTCTCCCAGTTTTTGAGATATCGCTCTAAAACTTTGCACACAAGCTTTTCTTCCCAAGAAGTTACTCATTTATTGGAATCGCCAATATCGGACCAACATAGCATATAGCTGTCATACAAAAGGAAYATTCAAAATCAAGTCCTTGTATGGAAATCTTTTTTATTTGATAAGATATCTTCACGAAACTTGGCATAGATTATTATCGAAGCCAACTCTACAATCTCCGCAGTAATGGTTTAGATCGGTTAACTATAGCATATAGCTGTCATACAAAAGCAACGTTCAAAATCAAGTCCTTGTATGGAAAACTTTTTTGTTTGACAATATATCTACACGAAATCCGGCACAGATTATTGTCGAAGCCAACTCTACCGTCTCCGCAGAAATTGTTGAGATCGGACTACTCTAGAATATAGCTACTATACAAACTAAACAATCGCTATCAAGTGTTTGTATAGAAAAGTTTTTAATTTGACGAGATATCTTCATGAAAATCGGCATTTATTATTGACCGAATACAAATTGATCAGATTGGACTATAATATACATGTGTATATGTATATCTGTTATACAAACAGATCGATTAAAATCGTGGTGGATATTTTTATGATATAAAAAATCACCTGCGAAGAGTATTATAGCTTTGAGTCAACCGAAGGCAACTTTTTTTTATATTTTAAATTTTTTTATTTATAT
>NW_017534797.1:34434-41494 GCF_001853355.1 Bactrocera latifrons
CTTTCGCAGGTGACGAAAGCAATTTCGCTATCAGCTATTTCACCAGTAAAAATATTTCACGCACCTCCAGTCAAACTAGTGTACCCGGCAGCGATGAACGTCCCAGCAGCACGGATTTGTTGAGTCGCAATCGTGATAGTGGCACCTCTTCACCGCAACCGTTAGATCAACCGATGAAATCACGCTCGGCCGCACAGTTAGGTAAAGCAAAAACAAAAATTCTTGTCAACATCGAATCTATAGAAACAACCGAAATCACAACAACTATACAAACTGCTCATACACCAACAACACCACCTAATACTTCTACCACTACCGCCACAGCTTATCCWATATTGAGCGCACACTCAACAGCCGCWTATCCGCTGGYACAATTGAACGCCARCGCCGCACAGCTGCACTCAACCTATCCGGATGGCAGCGTAACAGCGGAGGAGGAGAGCGATTCGAATGATTCGGTATTCTCATCCAGCAGTTCCATTAATTCCGTCAATTGCAATTATGGTGGCAATAATGAGTTCTTAACYTTCGCTGGCACCGATTTCCGTGATGTCTACCTTGGKGGCAGTTGCTTTTTGCGCACCAAATGGCGTCAAGACATCGCTATGCCGTATTTGAAGACAAAAGGTGTCACCTTCCATCTACCCGCGCTGCATGAGAGTTTGCAAGCAACACAGCTGGACAGCAGCTTGCCGGATAAAGTGTACGAGGATGCACGTCAATTGGGCGCCGCACAGGAGAAGTCACTAAAGCGTACACGTCGAAAATATCGTGGCGCCGCTTTGGAAGAAGAGGAGGAGGAAGARCTGACCGTGTCGGAGGAGACCTACAGCTGGGCGTTGCCACCGATGCGTCCGAGTCTCTACAATCCATCGTTGCTGGATGCCAGTCGCGTGTTGTTGTTCATCATCACGAATGAGACGCGTTCGTTGGCGCCCATGACGCTGGCGGCGCAYTGCATCGGCTTGATGTACAATGTGGTGTTGGCCGTGCAAATGTTGCCCGACGATTGTGTAATCAACAATGAGAAGGTGTGTAGTACATATTTATATAATATTATATATTTGTTTTTGGTTTCTACTGAAAATTATTAACTTAATTAATTTTTTTTTTCTACTTTTCCTACTATAGCTCACGCCAGCTGCTATTAAGGATTACAATCGCGGTCGTTCGTATCTTATCGATTTGGCCAAACGTCAGGGTGTGCCTGTTTTTAGCGATTTGAAGGCAGCTTTGGAATGTACTGTGGACAAGATAAAAGCGTGCAACTCGCGTGGCAGTCGTTATGATTGAAGTGTTGTATCAAAAAAAGAAAAATAAAATAAAATAAATGCACAAAACGCAACAACAACACGTTCGCAGTCTCTAAGCGCAGTTTACCACACACACGCCTACGTCAAGTACCTACAAACAAACAAAGAAATATGGGCAGCAGAATTTTTTCGAACTACATATACTATGCATATAAGCTATAGATATACCTATATATTTATATATACACTACATATTAATTACTAGCAATTCCGCGTGAATACAACTTTTACTTAACTACATTTGTAATAGTTTAATAATTTTTTTTTAATTGTATGATGATGCTGCAATACTATTTCAACATAGTTGCTTAGCTGAGAAAATGGAAATTGAACGCGCATGCGTACATGTTTGTACGCTTTAGTTGCCTTAACTGTACGCCAAGCTACTAATTCTTATCATATAAGTGCTCTAATATATATTTTAACTTAATTTAATTTAATTACTCTCTAATTTACATATACACAAACACATACATATATACATACATATATCTAAATATAATTGTCTTTAAACACATGAAAAATGCCTGTATATACAATGCAAACAACAAAAAATGCTAAATCAATTTTAAAATAACAAAAATTTTACATACAAATAGCATATAACATACATACATATATACGTACATTTAAACAAACTAAAATAATATGTAATAATAATTACCTAAAAGCCTAACTTAAATAAATGAATATACACGTAAATATACATAAATACCTTAAATATACAATTACCTACTATACTAGCCTGGTAATTTTAAGCGTGATGATGTTTGCTAATAATAAAACAAATACAAGTGTATGAGTTAACACAGCAAATCTATTTTATTTATCAACAAAAAAAAAAAAAAAACGTTTACTGTTGCACCGTAGTTAATACGCCCTTCCTGTCTCTTATACACATCTAGACTTGTCAAATGCAAAAGTTTTCCATACAAGAACTTTTTTCCAATCGTTCAGTTTGTATGACAGCTATATGCTATAGTTAACCGATCTGAACAATTTCTTCGGAGATTACATTGTTGCCTTMGARAATAATCTGTRCCAAATTTCGTGAATATATCTTGTCAAATGCAAAAGTTTTCCATACAAGAACTTTTTTCCAATCGTTCAGTTTGTATGACAGCTATATGCTATAGTTAACCGATCTGAACAATTTCTTCGGAGATTACATTGTTGCCTTMGARAATAATCTGTRCCAAATTTCGTGAATATATCTTGTCAAATGCAAAAGTTTTCCATACAAGAACTTTTTTCCAATCGTTCAGTTTGTATGGCAGCTGTATGCTATAGTAAGCCGATTTCAATAATTTCTTCGGAGATAACATTGTTGCTTTCGTAAATAATCTGTACTAAATTTCGTGAATATATCTTGTCAAATGCAAAAGTTTTCCATACAAGAACTTTTTTCCAATCGTTCAGTTTGTATGACAGCTATATGCTATAGTTAACCGATCTCAACAATGTTATGAACAGAGAACATACATACCTTCGAAAAGTTACGATATTTGAAACGTGAACCTTCTCTATGATAGACGTTCTCTGAGAGAAAGTTACGATGTCGGTTAAGCAGTTCTCAGTTGACGTTCGCACAGAGGCAGCAGGAACATGTGGAGCAAGTTTTGTTAAGATATCTTAACCTTAATTTATCATTTAAATTCTATGTCGTCTCCCTGAAACAAATCCCCCTTKGCCACAATACTTTTGTGCCAACGTTTTTTCCAATTCGACGTAGTTTTTTGACTYCGGCGCACWTTTRGCACGATATTCGGCCGATTGATGCTCCGTTTCCGGGTCCAAGCATAGATGCAAGAATCATGGCCAGTAATAATATATTTAATGACATATTGGTAGTCGGAAAGCATTTTTTCACAGACGTTAACGCGAAATTGTTCTTCGAAAAAATTGAGGAATTTGGGAACCAATAGTGCTTTCACTTTTCATCGACCCAAATGGTCATTCAAAATGGTTTTCACTGATSTTTTCGTTATTTCTACGATGCCAGTAAGATCTCTGATTCTTAACACCATTTCATTTATTTTATTGGCGTGCTGATCAAAGGTGGATGTTGACGCTCTCGCTCTAGACGCTTTTTGAATAATTTGTACCAATCAGAAACACTTGCTCGCGACAAGCAATTACCACCGGAGGCCTTTTTCAATATTCTGAATGTTTTGGCACCAGAAATTTGATTCCGCATACAAATTTAACGGAATTAATTTCTTGCATTTTATGCACTTCCGAAAGCCAAGCGTTTACKAAGCACCAATGATTATTTTGATGTGACATTTGGCACAGAGTGTCGCTGACRTACATATAAACGTAGAAAAAGAACATATTTCGACGAATGTGTTTTCGTGCGAAATTTAAATTAAAAAATCTTAATATTTTTTGCTCACAGTATATTTGAAAGGTTTTACATTCTGAAAACATCATTTAATCGGTTAAATATATGTTTTAATATAATCTTTGAAGATTATTTTATATTTGAAAATAGTACAATGGTTGGAGTGTAGAAACTGGTGTCTCCATTGGTGTAACGCTTATAGCCCAAATTTCATATTTCCGATTTAGCAACTTTTACCCAATATTATATTCGTAAACATTCAATCATTCACACAAACATGGATGGATTTGGTATGCAAGAAAAATCTACGGTTATTGGTTGYAAGCCCCAATCGTCGAGTGTGTTTTTGCATGGATTTTCTCCGTCGCATTTTTCACGCAAAATTGGTGTAATATCCKTTTCTGTGCAATCATCAATAGCACAATGCAGAAAAATACCCGAATAGCGTCTTATTGCTTTACTAATACGAATTGTATAATCCAAGGGGCAGTTAAGTTCAAATTCGCTCGAACTAAAGCGATAAGGTCTCTGACAAAAAATAAAAAAAAWTGGTAAATTATACTTTTCTATGCTTTGTTACTTTTACCTGTAATTCTTCTCTTTCTCTTAGAGGTGTCAATACGTCCGCACAGTAATATTCCACATCTACACCCAAACCGTCTGTGTCTCTATAAGAAAATTGGCATGACCTCTTGTTGTCACACAACTTTTTTATTCCTTCGGTTCCGTCTCGCTCTACGCAGTCACCGCTGAGACATGCTAGCCCCAACGAGAAAGCAATGAGTGGCCAAGGCATGGTACCTAAGGTGGCTTGTTTTACTATAATGAAGGTATTTTTGTGACAATCAAATGTCATCCTTTCGCCCACTTCTATGTACTTTTTATTGATCGACGAAAAATGACTGGCCGTTAATTTTCGCTTTACCGYTCTACAGAATCCAACATAATAATCGAARGGATCATCATTAGTTGATGGCTCCRTGTTGTATGCGATTGGCGGTTGTGGGATTTGGTTTTTAGATCGTTTCTCTCTATGTTTGTCGCGAATGTAAAACTTTCCATTAACTATTTCCCAATCCTGTGCATCGAATGGAAAAGGTGTAGTTCTTCTGTTGACAATATCTAAATTGGTCATTATTTGATGAAACAAATTTACATCTGAAGTATTATTCATATAAAGTCGCATATCGCGATTGAGATTTTGTAGAGCAGTAAAGTGTGTGTCGTCCCTGATTATTCTATTTGCGTACTGCTCGAATGCGTTACCGGGATCTCCGCCACTCTGATTCTGGGGATTGTCATGGTGACGAATATTCGCTGGTGGCCCTATAAATATATTTCCGGGTAACCATGTAAGTGCTGCAAACATTTCTTCCAATGGATCAATGACGATCACCACTGGAACGTCTATAGCTATCGGATTTTGATGCTGTATAGATTCACCATTGGCAATATATTGTTCCGCTATTGAAAAAATRTATGCTGCTAAGTATCGTGCGACGCGCGACGCTTCACTGGCTTGTCGCAAGGCAGAATTAAAAAAATTACGCAGAATCTCAAATGGTATGACGTGATGTCGGCTACCAGWATATGTACAATTCTCGAATTGAATTTCACTAGGGGGCACCAATGAAGTATGACGCGGGCGGTCCCATATAGAAGAACATGCATCTTCTCGCCACATGAAAAGATAACTTATTTTGCTGGTATTCGCTATTGAAACTAAAAGAAATAATTACAAAATTCGCATTGAACTCGAAATTCATGCCCTTACCGAAATAAAACAGGCAAAAGAATATTACAAATGTTTTGCGCACCATTTTGCATTGAGCTAAACAAACACTCCACCTGTAGACTTGCAGGATCAACATTTCAACAGCCTGATCGCACGAGTTATGTTTGTAGGGCTAAACGCATAGATTCTAARCTCTCAACAGCATTACTTTACTGTCTGATTTCTGTTTTTTAACTGTTTATTCAAATCAAAACTTAAGACTCCTTAAGCTACATATTATTCTATACATATAATTTTCTACACGGTTGGCTTCAAATTACAACTATTAGGGCAGGCATACATAACTCACGCGAGTACCCTCTTGAATGAACGATTACACAAAAACATGATAGTGGTTCTCTTATATTTGATGGGATTGAACAATTTTTGGGACGTAAAGTACTTACATCGTAGCATATGCGCTCTGCTATATGCTGTAAAGCTCTTTATACTCTCAACAGGGAATATTAAGTTTGTGACGAAATTTGTAACACCCAGAARGAAACGTCGGAGACCCCATAAAGTATATATATAAATGATCAGTATTTTGAGCTGCGTCGATTTAGCCATATCCGTCTGCCTGTCTGTCCGTCTGTCTGTCTATCCGTCCGTCTTTATATAAATAATATTCATTCAGTTTTTAAGATATCATTTTGAAATTTAGCAAATATAATTTTCTCTCCAAGAAGCTGCTCACTTGTCGGAACTGCCGATATCGGACCACTATAACATATAGCTGCCATACAAACTGAACGATCGGAATCAATTTCAATTGTAATTTTTGACTGTAGTTTTAACATTTTAAGCAAAAAATGAACTTGCAGTTAACCAAAAAGCTGTGCTAATTATAGTTATAAATTTTTTTTTGTAGAAATTTTTAGAATGCTAGAAATTAATAAGAAAGATAATTTATTAAGGGGTCAGTAGGGTAATCTTTTTTCAAAAAATTTTTTTCTTTTTTTTCTTGCATTTTCTGTTCCCTTATACCCTTAGAATTAATGTAGAAACTCACTTTAACACTGAAAGATTTTAAAAGAGGGCCAAAAAGGCTCGACATTCGGAGCGCTCGGAGTGCACACCTCAAAACGAGTTTTTCTCAAAACACATTTTTTTAAACTGGTGGACATGATTAGGGACCGTTTTGCTAAAGGTTTTTTTTTTAAATGTTCACAAAACGCCGGGCTATCGTCCGTATATTTTTTATAATTTACTGACACTGTTATGGCATATATGATGTAAAAAAAAAAAAATTGTGAAATTTGAAAAAGAAAAGTTAAGTACTCTTTTGTTTATCAAAATTTGTTCATGATTTTAGTAGGGGCGAAAATCATTCACATACTTTTGAAGAATGAATTGCATTTTTTGTATTTCAGATGAACCAAACATGAGAAACCGTGTCCGCCAGTGAAAAAGCGCATCTCATTCACCCAGCCATTTCTCCGACAGATGTCATCAAAAAAGTGCGAAGAAATTTGTTTATACACACCACGATATACCTCATGGTATGTGAAAAAAGTTCAATTGTAGAATAAACATTTCTATGAAAAACAAATTACCCTACTGACTCCTTAAAATATTTTTGATTTTTTAATTATTTTATTTTTTGCTTTTAACCATATATTTTTTGTT
>NW_017534797.1:41984-45895 GCF_001853355.1 Bactrocera latifrons
CGGCTCAGCAGCGCCACTGAGCGCCTAATAAACTACTCAATAATCTTTGCAGCGCCATGCCAGGGCATAGAGTCATAACACGGCACATTGGGAATGCTTTAATTGCACACATCCCTGCAGTCTAGCGCCAGCCGCATTCGCATACGTGTGGAATTTTATTGACTTTGCAGTTTGCCGCTTGTGCCACTGACGTGAGCTGTTACCTTAGCGGGCCCAGCCGTTGCATTCAATGTCGCTTTCGCGCTGAACCGCGTTTGGCGCGTCATGTGCTGRACACAATGAGCGCGATAGACTGCAGCAACACGACAGTGAACTGAAAATGGCGTTGTGAATCCCTCTACATGAACATTTGTAAGATGGGGGCAACATAACAATGGCCGGCACGTACACAAAACAACGCAGTTGTCCATTTTGCATGTACACATTTTCGTTGTGGCCATACCAATAACTTTTACTTCAATGAAATTTTAATATTTTTTTTTTTTTATAAAAAATTAAGAAAAATGTAGAAACTTTTGTTTCGYTGGTGTAACGCTTACACCTCAATTTTCATATTCCCGATTTASCAACCTTGGCAAAATATTTATTCGTGAACATTCAATGATTGTATGTCAGCTTTTTTACTCTTCCTGGTTAACCTCATCACACAAAMATGCATGGATTTGGAATACAAGAAAATCTACGCTTATTGGTTGCAAGCCCCAATTTTTGAGGCTGTCGTTGCAAGGATTTTCTCCGTCGCATTTTTCACGGATAATTTCTGTAATATCCTTTTCTACACAATCATCATAGCACAATGCAGAAAAACGGCCGAGTGTCTCATTCGAAGGCCCATGCCGCCACTAAAATCTCTTTTTTTATTTTTCTTAAAACAATAAATATATTAACTTAATTTTTAATATCATTTTGCTTTTCAAGGAAATATACTAATACTGTAATCTAAGATAATCGTATTAAATCGAATATATGAGACAATATAAGTAGGATGCAAGAATTTATGACATATCGCAATCGTGCGATATTTATGAGCGGCTACTTGAGTGCCACTTAACAGCTTTATGGTTCCCATAAGGTGGCTGCCGCCGATGGGGGTGATAGAGATATGTGAATTAACGGCAATCGCATAWTACTTTATAGTCTTGTTTGCGTCAATAAATTACACAAACTAATTGAGGGCTTTGGTGTACAAAACTGCTGATTAGAATCAGAACGATAATAATTTATGGCATATCAAATTGTTAAAAAATCTTTTGAAAACAAACTGAAGTGTGCTAAACTCGAACGCTGGATCTCAGCACAATCGACTCGTATGGCATAAGCGTAACGCTGCTGGTGGGAGTCTTATCGCTGTGAATATGCAAAACAAAAGGCAAACAATGAGCTCAAACAAATGTATTTATGAGTTGCTTAGACACTTCGYGGCTACTCACCCCTTTCGCTTGATGGAGCGATCGGTWATCAAGACGTATTCGAATTCCGCCGGCAGGTCAGCGAAGTGTTCGTGCAAGTTGAAATTCTCAATGTGATTAAAAATGTTGAGCAGCGTTATGTATGTRTAATTTTCGCGTAGTGAGCTATAATTGAGAAAGGTTAAGGAAAAATCTCGCATAGTTCACGCAAACTCACCGCTTGAYRGCTAAGACATAGTCATTCAACGCTTTAACCTCTGTCTCACCATYCTGTAAGGTTGCTGACTTTCTTAGCTTTTGTAKATTCTTGAAAATGTTCAAATGACTCAAAGCCACACTGCGYTGCCGTTTCACGTTCACGAGCTTATAGTCTTCTGCGATGGGTAGCCAAGTATTTCGACCCATGGTAAARCCAGCATTCGCAGTGTCGCTCCACTGGTAGGGTGTTCGTGCCGGATCGCGTGAACGCGACTCATAACCCTCTTGCTCATTGTTGCACGCCTGCGGATCGACGGTCTCGTCCCAGGAGATCCATACATCAGTCATGCCGATCTCCTCACCATTGTAGGTGATACTGCAGCCGGGCAGTGTGAGCAAGAGTATGTTGAAGAGGTCAATGCGTTCGGCACCAAAGCGCGTACCGACACGATTYTTGTCGTGATTACCGATCTGCAAARAAGAAGAAGCCATSTTACTAGACTGCTCCTATCAATTGAGTTGTATAGCGTTAGCGTACCACCCAGTTAGGTGTTCTACCAGTCGGAATGTATTGGAACCATCTGTTGATCATTTCAGCATAATGATGCGCATTGGAATCATAGCCCAAATTAGAAATAATTTGGAAGTTGAATGGTATTTGACCACCGTCTGCGGTCTCATTACCGTAGTAATGCATGACGATATCTATGGGTGACCAGGTCTCGACCATCAAAATACTGTTAGAATTAATGGAAAACAATTAATTTAGGTACGCATTGAAAATATTCACTCGACGCACCGCTCATCGCCGCCATGAATTGCTTCGTAATCCTTCAAGACCTGACGCCACTCATACACCAAATGCGGYGTCTCCCACTGATCAACCGTGTAAATGTGGCGAACATAACCGTAATCCTGTGGATCGTCACTCCAACCACTCACGGGCTCGTCTGCATAGTTACCATCTTCATCGGCCTCAATCTCGAAGGCGTGGTGAATGGCATCAATGCGAAAGCCATCGACACCCTTGTCCAACCAGAAACGCAAGACATTCTACAACACAACATTTAATAAAAAATTATACGCATTYACCCTTCATTGACTCACATTCATTGCTTCGCGCACTTYAGGATTGCGAAAATTAAAATCTGGCTGCTTTTTGTCGAACTGATGTAAGTAGTACTCTTGGCGACCTTCATGCCACTGCCATGCCGAACCGTAGAACACGCTGACCCAGTTGTTTGGCGGCTGACGTTTACCATCCACCAATTTACCTGGATGCCACATATAATAGTCTTTATATACGGGATCTCTGGCAGCCGATTTAATGAACCAATCACACTCATCACTTGAATGATTTGGTACAAAGTCCAAAATKATTTTTATATCCAACTCTTTGGCCTTGGTCACCATGCGCTCGAAGTCCTCCATAGTGCCGAATAGTGGATCGATGTCTGTAAAGTTGGAGATATCATAACCGAAATCTGCCATGGGCGACTTGAGGAATGGCGACAACCAAGTGCCAGTAATGCCGATCTCCTTCAGATATGGTAGCACACTCGTGACACCATTCAGATCGCCAACGCCATCGCCATCGCTATCCTTGAAAGAACGCGGATAAATCTGATAGAACGAGGCGGTTTCCCACCAGGACTTTGTAGCGAATGTGTGTGAACAACCACAAAAGGCTAGTAAAGTCACTACTAAGAAGGCAAGTGTAGCCATTTTGTGGGAAGACAAATTAATATTAAAGACCGAGCAGTTAACTAGATGCTGAAATGCGTGGAACTATTTGYTGCGAGCGTTTAGCATCGCTTTTTATGTGCCTTTATTGACAATGTTTCAACGCTTTATCAGCTCAGCGGACTTAAGGAGCAATAAAGATACTGATTAGATTTATTTCTACCTATAAATCATGTATAATCGGTATTTCTTTGATTAACTCAATCGAAATAGATAGAGAGACCACCTGAAGAGAGGTCATTAGGCAGCGCCTAAATCGGAAAGTGAGGTACAAGATTACTGCCAGACCCCCGCCTGCCAAAAAATCTTGAAATTTGATGAAAGATAAAGAAGTGAAGAAGGTAAACAAGTCAAAGGTAGAAAAAAATAAGTATCTAACAAAAATCAGGCACGAGTATAATCAAAAATCTGTCAGTAGCAGTTTGGAGCGTACCTCGTTRTATCTAAAATATAACGCTAAGTTCTGGCCTTTATTAAAACCGCTAAATATCATCTCCGTAAACTTCACAAATTTCATTAGTGGCTTGCGTGCTTTTCAACTTCCCCGAATTGAATTTTTTT
>NW_017534797.1:47655-48742 GCF_001853355.1 Bactrocera latifrons
AAATGAACCAGGACGATCGTTTAGAGCATTACAGTAGAGTTGATACTGGAAGGAAGAGATCTCCTCAAACATATGGTTTTATCCATAGAATCTCCACAAAGAATCGATGCTTAGAGGAGCATTACACTGTACAGGCGGAGTAGCTAAAAATGAAAAGAATAACATTTGCGCRGCAGTTAGCAAATAATAGCATAGCCACAAGCGCAATACTGCCTTCCACTACACCGATGCTACAGTGGAGTCAAATACACAGTGCAATTGGTTGGTTAGTTGGAGGGATTGATTGTAGTCAACGAAGGCGCCGCAGTCCGTGTACAATTCGCACATTGCATGGAACGAGTATAACAACAAAAGATGATACAAACACAAACAGCAAGATGTTTCAAGCGTGAATGTACACAAAAAAGTGCATGCAACTCATTTGATTCTTGTATAAAATGCTCGGTACAAAATAATAATAATTTAGATTATTCCTTTATCAACAATCACATTAACAATATCCATTTCCAAAGAGGAATTCTATTGCATATTTTACACAAACGAAATGAATGAAATTTCATTTCATGTTGTTGATAATAGCAGCGGCTATTTAAATGTTTGTCTACTATCTAACTAATGTGTTATTTCCATGATCCGCTGATATCTCGCGAACGCATTCAATTGCACAACCTCACAACGTTGCAGCGTAATTTCGCATAAAATTTTATGTTTTATTTTATCGTGTTTTGTTTACATTCACGCGCCACCGAAACACGCACTTGTGGAACTCATTAGAAAGCCGCGCACACTCGGCGTTACACACCATTTGATTGCATTACAATTGCAGTTAACAACTAAATTTAGTGAATTTGGCCGCAAAGGTAATTGTCCACCCTAATGGCTCTGTTACACGTAACGAGTACAGTGGTGGCCGAGTATGATACTCGGTCGAGAGAGTTGCGTTGGCGAGTAGAGGTTTACACGTATTTCGTTCATCTAGTTAGACAGTGAAGTTTTCAAAGTTTTCTTTACAATGTTTGGTAGGAAAAGACATTTTAAAAGAGTTTTTAATGAAGTTCTACCGCATCTCATAAAAGAGTATTTGCCA
>NW_017534797.1:49617-57304 GCF_001853355.1 Bactrocera latifrons
CACGTGAAGGTCGTCCAAAAAGCGCAATGTCGATTGACTTAGAGAGATTTAGTGGAGGCTCTACACATCTCATTAGGCTGTGTAAGCCATATTTTAAGTGAAATTTTGGGTTTTAAAAAGCTGTTTGCACAATGGGTGCCGCATTCGCTAACAATGGAACAAAAAYACATACGAATGCGACTTTCTCAGCAAATGTTTTGGTGCGTTTTAAAAAGGATAAAGTAGATTTTGCGCGYCGATTCATCACTATGGATGAGACTTGGGTCCAACAACAGTGATTATAAATCGAAACAAGATTCTAAAAAGTGGTGTGAACCGTTTTGTTCGGCTACGAAACGAGTTCGTGTCCGGAAAACGGCCAAAAAGGTTATGACATCAGTTTTTTTTACGATGCAAGAGGAATTTTGTGTATAGATTACTGTTAAACAATAAATTCTGAACATTACTGCAACCTTTTAGACCAGTTGAAGGAAAAAATACGTCAAAAAAGACCCAACCTGCAGAAGAAAAATATCCGTTTTCACCAGGACAATGCGCCGTGTCACAAGATCATTTTGACAATGACTAAAAACCATGAATTAAAGTTCGAATTGTTGGAGCATCCACCGTATTCACCAGATTTTACATCCAGCGACTTCTATTTGTTTCCAGAACTCAAACAAGTTAATGCGCCGCAAGCGTTTTTCATCAAGTGAAGAGGTCATAACGGCTGTTGGAACATATTTTGCAGACCTTCCGGATTCTCACTCAAGGGATAAAATTCACAGATTGGAGGATCATTGGAGCAGATGTATTAGTACTCCCTTTTTTTAAAAAAACACCCCCTCTCGATTAACTGGAATTCGGGGAATATAAAAACAACAACAACCTAACGGTTATGTCATGATCAATCATGTTGTGACTGATTAATCGAAGTGAAGTCGGTCATGCTTAAGACTTGAAACAAATTATAAAAAAATAATTAAGATACTTAAAGGATAAATTTCAAGAAAACAATTACCCAGTTTTAAAAACAAATAGTGAAAGACAAAAATACAAGTGAAAATATTAGAAAAATTAGAAAACATTGTTTGTGCAAGTTGCTTATAAGCAACCTTGGGTTTTTGRACATATAAAGATTAAAACAAGAAAAAAACGTTATCTACGGCTACACCGAAGCTAATATACGCTTCACAGGTGCATTTATTTTAGAAACTATGTGTTCAGTTTGTATGGAAGCTATATGCCATAGTTAACAGATCTGAACATTTTTTTCGGATATTACATTGTTGCCTAAGGTAATAATCCATACCAAATTTTGTGAATATATCTTGTCAAATGCAAAATTTTCCATACAAGAACTTTTTTCCAATCGTTCAGTTTGTATGGCAGCTATATGATATAGTGGTCCGATATCGGCAGTTCCGATAAATGAGCAGCTTCTTGAAGAGAAAATGACGTTGCAAAATTTCAAAACGTTATCTTAAAAACTGAGGGACTAGTTCGTATATACAGACAGACGGACAGACGGACAGACACACAGACGGACATGTTTTAATCGACTCTGCCTAACATACTGATCATTTATACTCGTATATATACTTTATAGGATCTCCGGCGCTTCCTTCTGGGTGTTTCAAACTTAATATACCCTGTTCAAAGACGACGATGAGCTTCTTGAGATAGGTTTGAAAGAGATTTACGAAAAGGTTGACGAATTTCGATATCCGATATACTAGAAAGYACTGCCAACCAAGAAATTTCTAAAGAGCCAGAAAATATGGAGCATTTAATTATTGAAAATTTGATGTATTTGAGAAAAAGAGTCCAATAAAGAGTCCAATTCAATATTTAAACACGTTGCTCAAATGAAGATATTCGTCGATTTCTAAGAGTTTTGTTGTAGTTAGGCGTAGTACAGCTGCCGGTTTTTGAAGTGGCATGGTCCCAAGATCTTCAATTAACCGCAATAAAACCGTTGTTTACTGTCACTATCAGTCTACTTTTGTAGTGTTACCTTTGAATCGTAAGCAATAAAAAAMTAAGTTTCCATTTTCTTGATTTTTTTTATGATATTTCGCATTTTCGATGAAGAAATTCAAATATTACAGTAAAAATATTTTAAAGAATGGTATTGACAATTTTTTCTTCTACCATTTACAAGTTCTAAAAAATACAAAATCACATGTTTAAATCTATTGAATTATTAAATATGATAAACTTAACTGAATTCCAAGTGAATGGAGCGCAAATAAAATATTTATACTCATGCTTGGWAATTTTGCTTGAGTAGCTAAGCACACAAGCTGCTCAGTTGCAGCTTTAATTATTTATATGTACTTATGTATTTTATAGGAAATTATTCAACATATTTTTATATTAGGTATATGTGCCTGTTATACACTCATAGTGGTGTATGCAAATACATATTTATTCCGCTATTTTCTTGAAGCTAAGTTCCTTTAAAAAAATTCCAAGTAAAGTCATTGATTTTGAAAAGTTTCTTTTGTGCCACGGTTAAATGGTTAAAGTGCAGAAAGTTTACAAAATCTATACACTATATATTAGAGTGACTCTACTCTAAATGGTTTATTCAGTAGCAGCAACTCTTRGCTGCACAAAAAGAACTTTTGCTGGCAAAAGTTTACGTGATGCAATTGAATTTGCTGAAATAAATTAAATAGAGTGAAAAATAGTGTTTCCACATATTTAATTTCTATTGCATATGTCCAAATATTTTCACAAAAATTCCTATTCATATCATCTGCTTACCATTTATGCGTACACAGCGGTGCACCATGGCGTATAAATAACCTACTATACATGCTGTGATAATTAGTCCCTTGGCACTTGTTTAAATGTACCCATGTTTATATTTTTTTTGTTTTTGTATATACTCACAGAAAAGTATTCATTTTTATCACATGTTTTATTTTTAATACTTTTTTTTTGATAAATTTTTGCCTCGCCGCTAATTGCCACTTCAAACTGAATTTCATAATTGAACAGCAATAACTGTTAATCTTTATTAAAATAATTGCACAACATAAGCTTGTATAACTAAATACAGACAATGTTGCGCTATGAATACTGAAACAAGAAAAAACGATAACTTCGCTTATATCCTTCACAGATGCAAAAAATTTCATACAAAAACTTGATTGCTATTTTTCAGATTATATAGTAGCTAAAAGCTATAGTTTGTCGAACTGAACACATTATTCGGAGATTTTATAATTGTCCTAGGCCTTCCTGAAGATGTTACTGATGTCGGCAGTTTCGACAAAGAGACAACTCCTTGGAGAGCGAAAGGCGTGTGCCAAACTTCAAATCGATATCTCAACAACTGAGGGACTAGTTCGCGAATATGTACGAATTAATTCAGGTGGCTGCGACTCAGCTCGTCAGCGCTTGGCGGATTATTTATACCCAACTCTAGTGTTTCCTTCTGGGTGTTACAGACATCGTGGCAATCTTAATATATCCCATTAAGGGTATAGTAAATAAATTATGTTAACGTGAATGTTAAAGTAAATGTTGTTATATTTTCCGTCAGAGTCATATGATCATGAAATTTTAATTGTACTTATACATACATCCGTTGTTCGCTCTCCGCAAGCTTGTGAATATGATTACACTTCTATTTCCAAACGAACCTCAGTCGTGCATTTAAACTACTCATATCTCCGCGTGTGTCCGCATTTTCATAAAGTTGGCAAGATAATAAAGTGCCTAGCGGCTACTTTGGCTTACAACGGCTGTGACTATTTCGTACACACATACATACGTACTGAATAGAGTTAAACTGGCACTGGGGTGATGCTCATATTTAGACTATTTATCTAGTAAGCAGATGTAGCACCACGCGATATTTACGACAGTCATGTTGGTAAAACTATTGTTGCGAAATGACTTTGCTGGAACTATTAGCACTCCTTTGCTTGTTTTATTTATTTTTATAGTTTTAGCTAAACGTTCTGCATGSTCAATCCTACGCATTTYTATAAATGTTTGTGGGAGTACTGTTGAATTATGACACCATTTGGTGCCCCAAATATAGTATGCTCTTAAGTGTCGTCATTTCCCTTTGCACACTTCTACTTGTTCTTACCAAAATATTTCTTTATGCTCAAAAGCCAATTGTTTGGTGTTAGTATTAAAGTACATGCGCCCATTTAGTTTCAACTCAGCTTAGCGCGTCTTTAGGATTTTTAACAATGCAGCAAAAGGTGGGCTGAACTTTAAATGTTCCTCTGTTCAAAATGCCCTCATACACTTATACATACTATTGAACTGAGAAAAGTTCCCTGCTACAATGTTTTCTGCCTAGTGCTACGTTGTACAATTTTTTTCGCTGAAAATAAATATGAACAAGTAAAGAATGTCTAAGTTTGGGTGCAACCGAACAGTTTATATTCTTGCCGGAATCAAAGCCTTGGAAACGAAGTAATTATAATATGTATACATATACTATATATTACTCATAAATTGACAGAGCGATATTTTTGATCAAAAGTCAATTTTAGGTGGCGTGGTCTAAATATTCGGTATATGTCATAAAAGCAATATTAGTGAGAATTCCATTATATTAATTACTTTCATGTGGAATTTAGCATTGTGCTATATACGAAGTAGTCATGGTTGTAATCCGATTTCGTTTCATTTCATACTGTGACATAGGAATATAAGAAGAGTTCTACGCCCAAATTTTGTGGAAATCGATCTGTGGGGTCCCGAGGTATGTGATATGCGGTGCCACGCCCATCGTCCAATTTTCACAACGTTTCTTAAGATTTATTGTSGTTTTAGTAATTTTGAACAGTACCGTCATATGGGGTTATCTTCCGATTTCATTCATGAAGTTATTATAGTATTTGTGCCGAGAAAGTTTGGTATGTAGCTTAAGTATTTTAACAGATTTRTATATTAAACTTGTTAGAGGRCGGGGTYACGCCCAAATGGTTTTCCTGTACCAAATTAGAGCTTTACATCTTAATTTAGTGCTTAGTTATAGAACTTTATATGTTATCGGTTAAGTTTCATCAACATATCTCAAGTTTTACTCAATTTGCAACTTGACAACGAAAGGACAGACCGTTCATAGTCATAGCTAAGCCATAAATAAAGATATTAAAGTGAAATTTGGCACAAAGGATCGAATTAGGGAGGGGCATATTTGGACGTTTTGAAACAGTGGGCGTGGCCCCGCCCCCTACTAAGTTTTTTGTACATATCTCGGACACTACTATAGCTATGTCACCCAAACTATACGGAGTTGTTTCATTCAGGCATTTCCATATAAACTTCAAAAACGGAAGAAATCGGATAATAACCACGCCCACCTCCCATACAAAGGTTATGTTGAAAATCACTAAAAGTGCGTTAACCGACTAAMAAAAAACGTCAGAAACATTAAATTTTACGTAAGAAATGGCAGAAGGAAGCTGCACCCAGGCTTTTTTTTTAAATTTAAAATGGGCGTGGTGTCGCCCACTTATGGACAAAAAACCATATCTCAGGAAGTACTCTACCGATTTTAATGAAATTCGGTATATAATATTTTCTTAACACCCTGATGTCATGTACCAAATATGGGTGAAATCGGTTCATAACCAGGCCTTCTTTCAATATAACGCTATTGTGAATTCCATCTGATGCCTTCTCTATATAATATATACATTAGGAACCAATGATGATAGCAGAATAAAACTTTACACAAATACGGTATTTGAGTGAGGTATCCCTTGTGGAAAAATTGTCGTGATCGGATTATACCTTTTCAATACAATTAAAATAAATGAAAATACAATTCAATACTCAAAGTACACAAATTGATCTAATCTAATTAATTTTACAGCAAAATAAAAAAATATGTTATATAAATGACGGATAATGAATCATGCGAGAGTATAACATGTTCGGTGATACCCCAACTTAGCCCTTTCTTCGTTGTTTTCATTATTATCGCAATTGGCTGGTAACAACATCAATAATGCTGTACTTTTTCCATGCATCCAACATATTACATATATATTTTGTTGCATATGATTGCATACTGTTGTATACTGATGATATGTACAGTGCTTGACACAACTCACAGTCACTAATGCATACTTTCAGTGGTGGTGATGCTCTTGTGATCAGCAATACCAATTATCCGCGCGAGCTCAATGAATTAGTATATTTTTTTCACATTACAACTGCAGCAAAGTAGCAACAGCAGTGCGTTGTTGCAATTTACATGGCTTTAGTAATCGTTTTCGCATTCAACAAATTCGCTCATGCGCTGAGCCTGTCGTTACGCGTCGGACTCGCGGGAAATCAGCAGTTCTTGTACGGTTTTTGCCATAGTATTTTCTCTGCAAATAAACTGTAAATACAATGGAATATACGTATTACAGCTTCAATGCGAGTAGGCGCTGATTCAATAAGATTTGACATAACACTCTCTAAGATTTCTTCCTCTCACACTTTTATAAACATTTTTTTTTATTTTTACTTACAGTCTCTTGAGAAATCTTACATTTCATTAAATGCCATAGGTTCTTAATGGGATTAAAGTTGGGAGAGTTTCCTCCTCAATATATATGGGAACATTTTCACCACCTGTACAAAAATTATACAATTTTTCAAAATTATTTGTCAGATATTTGTTAGGGATTGGCTTGCAGGATGCTTCACTGTCCTTATTAGGCAGTTTTACTTAAATCTCTCTCCCGGAAAACGTCACTAGATGAACAAATTAGATATAGCCTACTGGCGAATATAGAACGAAGGGGTGATTGTAAGAAAAGACAGTGGGCCAATGCGGCTACTGTGTCAACTAACGGCCTACAATGCGGGCGACCACAATTTAGCATACAATATTTATAGCTTTGCATATACATTGAGATATACACATGTAAACGGCTGTATCTATATTCAATTTAGCTTCCGGCCGCAGTCAGCTTGCCTTGCCACTAAATAACAAAAAATAAAGAAGAAAGGAATCGTGTACATGTTAAGCCACTTACTTTGCTAATCCGGTTTGGTATTTTGCTTGTTTTGGTCTCCTGCTTTCGCTACCGCATCACTTGTGGCCTTTTTAGAAATTTGGCGATTCGATAAGGGTATGCAGTTCGGCATAGATTAAAAAAAATTTCGAATAGGGCGAGCCGTTGCGACCACAAATCGACATTAGAGACCTGCTGAGCCTAGCAGCGTTCGATGCATTTACTTCTTCATCACTTACTGCTATAGAAAACACGAATGATGGGAGTAGCAACAACGTTAACTCTGACGGAAATGTGTGGCACGAACAGAAAGCAGCAGTTCACCATACACCACGTTGCAGAAGCTGGGTGGGCAGGATACTGCTACAATGGCCACCAATAACCACGTCACGTACGAATTGTGCCTCGGCGAGTGGTCGAAGTATTCAGACAAGAGGGGTAATGCGGGCGGCATTGATTTACGGGTAAGTGTTGCACAATTTTTTCCTCAATAGTTTCGGTGATCGGGTGGTCAACATTTAAAATATTGCCACATTTTTAAAAATTAAAATAAAAAATAAAAAAATAAAAATAAATAACTGACAGACTGTTGGAAGACGATATTATTATAGAGCACACTTTTTAAGGAAGGCTGCCACCTGTATAAAAATTTTTGTTTATAGAAAACTATATATGTCAGCAGAATTTTCGTAACGTGCAAGGAGTATAAGAAACTT
>NW_017534797.1:57988-73782 GCF_001853355.1 Bactrocera latifrons
AATATACTACCGAAATTCGGAGTCAGTGGCATCAACTTTAAGAAACGAGGCCGTCGGAGTCATTTGGCCGTACTGCTTCCGTGATGAGCAAGACCGACACGTTACTGTGAATGGGAATCGATACCGCTCATTGATAACCGAATATTTTTAGCCCGATTTAGATGATATGGACTTGGACAATATGTCGTTTTAACAGGATGGCATCACAAGCCGCACRGCGAATGTCGCAATCGATTTATTGAAAACTTATTTTGGTTTTGCATATCACGAAAAGGCACAGTCAATTCGCTGCTTCGGTCGTACGATTTGATGCCGTTCGATTATTTCCTGTTGATCTGCGTCAAGTCTATGGTCTATGCCAACAAGCCAGCAACGACTGATGACTTTCTACGAATATTGAACGTGAAATATCAGTAGTATCGGCTGATTTATWYTKGAAAACCATCGGCACATGTGTTCAGATCTGGACTTCTGCAAGCGTGTCTGTGGTGGCAAGAAGTCGAGCTTCATACTTAATGGCATCATACTAAGCTTTATTCCACTTACGATAGAACCAAAAAACACTCCGCAMACTTCATTATATTTTTTGCGTTGATTTTGTAAGCAACAAAGATAAATGATTTAGTTTTTAAGWCCAGTAGAAATTTTAGTCATCGAGTTGTACAAATGTTCATTATAGATACATACGTAGATAGCTATATTTATTCATATATATTTTCATATGTTTATTATCGTCTGTGTTTGCGGTAAGTTGCCAATGCCTGCCAAGCATTKATGTGGCGCCRATGCCGAAATGATCCTAATTAAAATCTTTTTATTTCTTTTTTTACTGTTTCGTCGTCACGCATGTCACTACAGTATCATTTTCAGACTGCGAGTTCGAAGGATGCTGTTAACGACTCAATAAATTGATTCTTCTCTGAGTTTGTGGTAATTTGGTGTTTGTGTTGTTGCTTTAATTTTAAGATGGTTTCGCTCGTTTATGTCTGGCGCCGGTTTAAAGTGCCGAAAGTGCATTTGAACAGATTTTATATGACTGTATTTTTGTTCTTCCTTTTCACTGTTTGGCATCAATTGGAGATTATAAATGTAGCCACCTGGTCTTTCCAACGGAGCGGAGATCTTCTTTGCTCTTTTTAATACGGCGGATACTGTGTCGATTAGTAGCAGAGCTGGAGCGTTTCCAGCCATTCAGACATCATGACGTAGCCGCTGTTGTCATTGTGTCGTATATCTCATATAGCTCATCGTTCCAACGACTATGGTATTCGCCGTTGCCAATGCGTAAAGTATCATATATCTTTTCTCTCGAAAACTCGTCACGTCGACTCATCATATAGCAGGAAGGGGATGATAAGTGACTTGTAGAATTTGGTCTTTGATCGTCGAGAGAGGACTTTATTTCTCCATTGCTTACTCAGTCCAAAGTAGCACCTATTAGCAAGAGTTATTTTGCGTTGGCTTTCGAGGCTGGCGTTGTTGTTGATATTATCTATGAACTGGAAGTTATGACTGTCAACAGTGACGTGGGAGCTCAGTAGCGAGCTCGACGACTGTTTGTTTGATGATAGGAGATATTTCGTCTTGCCCGTGTTCACTACCAGACCCATTTGCTTTGCTTCCTTATCCATCCTGGAGAAAGCAGAACTAACAGCGCGGTAGTTATGGCTAATTATACCGATGTCGTCGGTGTACGCTAGAAACTGTACACTCTTAAAGAAGRTGACACTTTCTCTATTCCGATTTGCAGCTCAYATTATTTTCTTCAGAGGTAGGTTGAAGAAGTCGCGCAATCTATCGGTCCCCGCCGCTTTGTTTTCCGTCAGATGGCTAATTACTATTGGAACTTCTTAATGGAATCTTGATTAATTGGGCTCATCATCTTAGAAGGAGATATTTGGCACAAGAGTTCTTGTTATTGAAGGGAGGTTTAGATTTTTTCAATATAGGAATTTTTGACTATATTTTAAAGAAAACGCTTTTAGTTTTCTTCAGTCATTGATTTTAGTGAATTTAGTGTTAGGCAAAATGAGATAAATGCATTTGATTGTAAAGCGTAAAGCACTAAAGTTCATTTGTACTCACCACGCGCGCAATTATTATGTCCAGCGTTTGGCATTTCAATAAATCGTCTTGCACGAGCAAATGCAAAGCATTGCAATTTTCCCGCCACCCTCTCACATTTCCTRACTATTGTCGCAAGCTGACTGATAATGAACAAATAGAATAACTAAATGCTCGTACTCAGATAAATCTAGTTGTCTAAGTCCATCAAAGCGCCGTAAAATCCGCGGAAACCAGTGAACCGTTGTGCAATTCAGCTTATCCAAACAAGTTGAGTGGTGCGAGCSCTTAGGTGAGTCAGAATCTATCTATTGTAGAAATCCAATAAAATTAGTATAATACGCGACTATCGGACGTTTGTTGAAGCTTAATGCCGCATTGCGTATCTGCCGCTTAAATTCCTTAAGGTGTCAAACGGAACAGCCGCCGTACATATAAACCATTAATGTCAGCCAGTGTTACTCTACATTATACATATATACAAGTATATCTAACTGGTGGGAGCTGAAGTGCAAGCGATTTATGCAGCTTTCTTGGCATGGGGCATCTTCACTGTTGTAATCTTCTCAAGCAAGTGCCACCCTCAACAAGAAACCTCTTCAAGCGGTCAAAGTTGGAGAGCAGGAGGAGTTTTGCTTGTGCGGTGAACTAAGCCAATAAACTTCCTGTCTATTCCGTTGTACGACAAAAGGCTTTTAAGTCACTTATGCAGATGCGTCGCAAGGTGTAAGAGCGGCGATWTCGCTTGAATGAATTTGGTCTATGCGCTACTCAGTTTGGTGCGCTACTCAGTTTGGTATGCTATTACATACAACTTAAAATTTGCATTAAAACTTTTAAAAATTTATACATCAAGCGATCTATATAGAATCCTCTAACCAATAAAAAAAACTAAGCTCAAGAAAACAGCAATTCTTCTGATGATTGTTGAGTTGGCCCATTGAAGTGTGTTTGTTTATCAGAAAAGTACGTTTACAGCTATAGTTTTTTTTATCACATAAATTATGGCAGTTATTGAAGTTAACATATATTTCGACTTTCTGAGAATATAGATATTTTAATGATTGGAGGCAAGACTCCTAAGACTACTCCTTTACTTGGTGTTATTTTGTAGTTAATAACATGCAAACGTAATTTATGTTAGAAAGAACTTTTATAGTTTATATGTAAGCATTTGAAAGCTCCAGTCCTGTCCTGTTAAACTTTTTCCTGTGGAGATATGTTAAGTATAAAGTCTATGCGTATAATCCAGCTTCGGTTCAGGCCTTGGAGCAAAATATCTCGCGTGTCATTCGCCAGTTACCAGTCGAAATGCTCATTGAAAATAGGCTCATCAGATGGGCTATCTGAGACTTAGCCGCGACCAACGTTTGGAAGATATAACCTTCATAAAATAAATGCCATAAGTGTTCTATCGAATGATAATCAATATTCAACATTAAATTTGAGTTTTCTCTGTTTTTTCTTTAAAGAGTAGTGAACTTCAAACTGAATCACCCTTTAGTAGTAGAGCTCACATCAGACAATTGCTGACCTTTTCATTTGCCACTCAAGGCGGGMAGTCTAATATTTTTTAGCTTAAAATGGGCTTGATATTTTTCGGATTTTTTTTAACATAACTTCTTTATTGTTCTTTTACTAGTTTTCACGATTTTTGTTCACAGTTCAGCCTAACGTCGCTCAACGCACTCATACCTCGTCTGTCCGCACTAGTGCCTTTTCAACAGTAATCATATTTTCACAATATATATATTTATGCAAATTCGCAAAAGTTTTACCGTCACCCATTCGCCACTTAACGGTATTGCGCACGCTGGTAGCTCATAAGCAAGCAGACAAACAGATAGAGGTTATAGCCAACAAAAGAGCTGACAACCAAGGGGCTAACGAGAATTTAATACCTATTTCAATCCGTAGCGGTGCGTACGGCAGAAGAACGCTGATAGTGGAAGAAAACACGTACATGCACACTCAAGTGTAGGTCTTTGCACTAGTAGTTGCCGAATCCTCGCAAGCCACAGAGAGGATGCCGCAACCAGTTAGTCAAAAGCAACAACGAAATACCTCTACGCCACTTTCTGGGGCTTTTTCAGCTTGGCTGATGCTACCTTGGTATGGGAGCGAAAAGTGTGCCAAAAAGGATAATCGCATAAATTTTTTCTCTTCGCACAGCGGTTCGATAAAATGATTTGCAAACAAATTGGTTCAGGAAATTCGATTGAGCTGTGGGATTTCTTTTGTTAACAGCAGAGAGTACGAAAGGTGGGTGGAAAAATAAGTGTGAAGCGAGCCAGTAAAAAAGCATGAAGTCATAACACTAAGTAACTGAAAAAAGAAAAGAACATAACAACAACAAAGGCAAACAATAGCAGGCCTTAGGGTAGCAAACTTTTCCAACTTCGTAATGGTCACACTTTTGCATGAAGCAGCAGCAAAAACAACAAAATACAACAAGCTTTACAAGGTAATCATAAAATCAGCAGCAGCAATAGCAGTACAGTTACGAACCAAATACTAATGTCGTACATAACATCAGCAGCCATAACAAGAACTATACAACAACAATAACAAACAAATCAAGCTCGTAAGTTCGAATAATTTTTTGTTAATTTATTTCCGTAATTTCGTCGACATTTTTATATTATCTAGTGACTTTTATAAAATTTGTACATATTTAGTTTAGTCATGACCTTCATGCGTTTTCCATATTTTTCTTATTTTATTTCCAAATATTATTGGAAGAGAGAAAAATTTACAAACAAAAAAGATAGAAGACGAAATGCGTGAAAGCGAAGGGCTTGAGAAGCTGACCAACAAGGGTATTGCTTGAAAATTCTGCGAAAAGATGCGGCGCCTAACATAAGCTTTCAAGACCTTCATTATAATCTTGTAGAACCYCCAAAGGTGATCTAGTGACTGAAAGCTAGACCATACTAAAATTATTGAGGAAACACTTCACCAGCCTGCTAAATGGCAGTGAATGCATAACATCAGGAAATAATGAACTCGATTCCYGAATCGACGACGATGGAGCAGACATTCCATTGTCCGACCGACCATAAAGAAGTTCGAATAATAATTGCTCGCCTGAAGAACARCAAAGCGGCGGGGGTCAATGGGTGGTCATCTGAGCTATTCAAATACGGTGGCGAAGAACTGATAAGGAGTATGCATCAGCTTCATTGTARAATATGGTCGGCACTGCCCAATCCACAAAGAGGGAGACCCTACCATCTCCACCAGTAACCATGGGATAAGCCTCCTCAACATCGCATATAAGTTTCTATCGAGCGTATTGTGTGAAAGATTAAAGCCCATCAAGTCAACAAACTGATGGGATCTTATCAGTGTGGCTTCAGACCTTGAAAATCAGCAACCGACCAGAATTCACCATGTACCAAATCTTGGAAAATACCAGTCAAAAGAGAATCGACACACATTACTTCTTCGTCGATTTCAAAGCTGATTGTAAGCCGACGTTGATGAATACAAAAAGCTCCGCTATGATTGAAGAGGCCCTCTCTGAGGTTTTTGATACCAAACGAGGCGACTTTCCATCGTGCGACTTTTTCAATCTACTGCTGGAGAAAATAATTCGAGCTGCAGATCTAAATCTAGAAGCTGGCGTACATCGTTGATATTAATATCATTGGTCTCAACAGCCACACCGTTAATTTTGCTTTTCCAGTTTGGATCAAGAAGCAATGCAAATGGGTCTGGTAGTGAACACGAGAAAGACGAAATATCTCCCGTCATCAAACAAATAGTCGTCGCGATCGCGTCTTGCTTCCCACGTCACTCTTGGCAGTCATTGCTTTGAAGACGTAGGTACTTTCGTCTATCTTACAACTGCAATTAACACCAACAACAACGTTGGCTTGAAAATGAAACGCAGAATTTTTTTTATTTTATAAAAGCTTACATAATAAACAAATTATTAAATAAACTAAAGTACGCAGCGCTAGCATCAAAGGCGTTCAGGAAACGCAGAATAACTTTTGCCAATAGGTGCTACTTCGGACTGAGTAGACAGTTGAGGAGTAAAGTTTTCTATTGACGACCAAAGACCAAATTCTGTAAGTCACTCATCATACTGATTCTGCGGTTCAGAGGCATTGACGATTACAACATCTGATGGTAGTTTTTGAGAGAGAGAAAGGTTTGTGGTCTTTTGCGCATTGGGAATAGCGAGTACCATAGTCGATGAAACGATGAGCTATTTGAAATATACGACGACATTGACATAATTCAGCGAATTAAAAGATAGCGGCTACGTTGGCTTGGTCGTGTCATTCGAATGCGTAAAAACACTCCAGCTTTGAGAGTACACGACGCAGTAACCGATGTGGAAAGCAGAGGGAGAGGAAAACCTACACTCCGTTGGAAAGACCAGGTGAAGAAGGACCTGTCTGCAATAGTCGCCAAAGAGCGAAAAGTAGAAGGGCTGACAAACTCAGCTGTGACCGTGTAAGTGACGTATACAGCAATAAAGTGGAAGAAGGGCTTCTGCGCTGAACTCACTCAGCTACGGCTATTAAAGTCAAGAATTAGGTTGTAAAAAATATTTTTAATTCAGTTTCTGCAATTGTGGAAATCAATAGATTTCTTTTGTATGACTTATTATTTTATGGTAAAGAAAAAGAAAAATGAATTTGTACAGAAGAAAATCCTCCAGTACACGATTCCCCCTCTGTGAAATGTATGAAGCTCGCGAATATTTCAAAAGTACTTTAATAAATATGACCTACGGAGCGTTGGTTGAGTATAAGCGTCGACATAATAACTATACTGTTGTAATCAATATCTCTTAAAGATGCAATAAAAAAACAAGAGACGGCAGTCTACGTAAAAGCATAAAAATACCAAGACCTACTTAAGGGCATAGTAGTGCTCTTACGACAACCTGAAGAAAAAGAAAGTGGTAGTAAATATAAGTACATGGTCGTAAAAATAGGGAATGTTTTCGTAAGCACTCATTAAAAGTAGAAGACGTAGTAGTAATAAATAGTATATGCAGCGAGCTCCACTTACGGTGAGTAATCTTCAATGGCAAGCGGTTGTAAATTGATTCGTATTGATAGAAAAAAAAAAAATAAATAAATACAAAAAATAAATAAATAAAAACAGTCGAATTTTATGTGGTAATGAAAAGAATTATGGTGCAATGTGCTGTTATGCTACCCATAAAAATAGAAGAAGAAGACGTCAACGCCTTTGTATGCACATATGTACATACAGCTCAAGACCTTTTTCTCTTCGACCGGAATTTAAGAGTCGACAAGCGCATACTTCAGAGCTTACTGAACCATGAATGCTAGTTGTGAACATTAAAAATAAACAAATGCTATTTTCTGAAACTTAAACTTAAATTTAAAAAATTTCAGTATTACCCTGGTTATAATAAGAACTTCACGTCACTTAGAAACTCTGCTGTCTCCTTTTTCCACTTTCCTTGATGAGTATGAATTTCTAAATTTTAGCTTATTTTTCTCCTTCTATTTCTACTTCTACTTCTTTTCGTGTTCTCCTTCTCATAAATTAAGAGTTCTCTATACCAATTTTTCGTTTAATTCAAAAACTGGACTTGTTTCTTATTTACCTATATTCATTAGAGTGTTTTTTTTTCTGTGATATATTAATTTCTTTCAAACCTCGTATGAAATTTTGTTGGAAATACCCTTAAAAAAAATCCCTACAAATAAGAGCCCTTAAAATTAACATTAAGGACTCGACCAAGGCATGTAAAAAATTTTCTTTGAAAATACACGAAAATCGTGATTTTTATCTTTAAATTTCTATAGCTCAGAGGCTATGACTTTAGACACATATTCCTCAGAATTGAACACTCTACAAATTGCGACAAAGTCGAAACTCACACCGGCGAGGGTTTACGGGGCTCTAACCCCTATTTTTCCACTGTAAACCTTATTTTTCCAAGGAAGTCGTATTTTGTTTTTTTTATAAATTTCTAAAATCTTAGTTTTTTGTGTGGTGTCAATAGGTTAGATGAAATGTGGAGCTCTCCGCTGATTGCTTGCGTGTATGTATGTGTTTGGAAAACTCGGCTTTCCATTTTCTGTTTTCGTGGTGAACGCGGCGATTGTCGTTGGTTCATTTGACAATCTTTATGCAGTTCTCTCCAAAAGCGCCATTCAGTCAAGTCATTTCAGTTCAGTGGTGCTTTCACTCAGCTAGCCACACACTCCTTTTGTTTGTTTTCGGTGATCCGTGGTACACTGACTACATTGTCATACTCCTAAAAGATAACAAGTAAGGAAGAACTAAGTTCGGGTGCAACCAAGTTTTTTACACTACATATTGCTTGACCATAGGGAGAGTGGTGTCAGATGTGTAAAGTTAGTAACTCGTTGCATACCAGACGTACATATATTTGGTATATTTAGTGATCAATTCTGGATAAGTAGAAGTGTAACTTGCTATAGTATCCAGAAGAATGCTGCGCAACGATAGCCCGTTCTACGTTATTGGAGCTGACCCGAATTTTAGCCGCCGAAGAACTGTTCTTTAGGAACAATTTGTATCGGTGAGTCAAGAACTGCATTACTAGTGTGCCTTTAAGAGCAATAGATTGCGTTTATTTGTTCCAGCTATCGTCTTAATAGAGCTGAAAGTACGGATTATTTTTTAGTCGAATTTACAGCAGCATGCCAGTCGTTTTTCTTTTCCCTGCCAATTTTCGTCAGGTCCTTCTCCACTTGTCTTTTCAACAGAGTGGAGGTCTTCCTATTCATCTTTCCCTCGCTGATACTGCGTCGAATACTCTCAGAGGTGGAGTGTTTTCATCCATTCGGATGACATGACCAAGCCAACGTAGCCGCTGTCCTTTAATTCGCTGAACTATGTCAATCGTATATCTCATATAGCTGTACGTTGCCAATGCCAAAAAGATCACACATCTTTCGCTGAACCTTTAGTTCGAAAACTCGCAACACCGACTCATCAGATGTTATCATTGTCCATGCCTCTGTACCAAGTCACTCCAAAGTAGCACCTGTTGGTAAGAGTTATTCTGCATTGGATTTCGATTCTCACATTGCTGTTGATGTTAATGTTGGTTCCAAAAACCATCAGATGATGACGTCTTTTCCTTCTTTCTCTTCGAAACTTTGATTTGGTTTTACCTTCTCTTCCGATAATAATGCACAAAAAACAACTGTATTCAAAATGAATACGGAAAATAATTTCAATATAGTAGTACCTGTATTTCGAAATTAGAACAAAGTTAATGACGTCTGAACAAAAGAATGATGAGGACATAAAACTTATTTTTCTTGATTCTCTTTTAAGAAAGCTTGAATTTTGCTTATGAACTCAAAGCTTTTCTCTGTATGATTAGTAATTAATCTTGCTCGTATTAAAAGAAAACTTCATGGGGCTTCAAGTATTAATGTGTGCTTTAGAAATTAATTCTCACAAGCTGATTTTTTATACCAGCAATTATAGATTATTAGAGTACATTAAATGGAACTCCGTTCTAGCAAATAAAATAAAATTTGTATTTCACCCTAGAAGGCAGTCTATGTTATGTTTGCCTGTTTGAAAGTGACAAGTACTAATGACGTTTCGTAAAGTGAGAAAGAATATTTGAGTGATCGTAGATATAAATATCTATATAGTAGCAGTGTGGAGGATCATACAATTACTGCATTGATAGAGTTCACTAGACCGTGATAGAGACGTTGAAGGCAAACGCACTATGCTAACACTCACTCGAACTTATCTGTGCAACAAACGAAGCTTTTCGCAGCCTGGAGGCGCGCCATGCATGGTGTAATGTACCTAACTACTAACCACCTCTGCTGCCTACGGATCAACGTGAATTTGCGAAAGATTTAGGAAAGAATCGATTGAAAATGGCATTGACGTTGAAAGCCTTGCAGCTGCGAAAACATGTATGTAATTGAAATTATAAATTCCAAACTACCAAGCTAACCAACAAGCTTGTGGCTTCTAAGGTGTTTTCGCATTTAAGAGCTTTAGCTGCAACTGTTCATGCACATTTTATCGTGCAGCTTCCCTATTTTAAATTCTAAGTTATTCTGTTTACAAGTAATAATTTCTGAATTATAAATTTTTATTTTGCTACTCTTTTCAATTCTCACGAATCTCTATGTCATACTGGAAGTGGTGAGGTGCACTTTACTGTTTACTGAATTGCATGTGTCACTATCTACTCTTATCTGAAATAGCCGTAAATATCCAGTTTCACAGTGTGAGGTAGGTCCAGTTGTCAATAGCCGGCCAAGAACTTTTGGACCCGATGAAAGGCCATCAAGATCTTGTAATATCACACCGTTGTGGGGATGTGTAAAGCCTAAAGTTTKTGGGGATAATCCTGCTTCGATTGAGACCTCGGAAGAAAACATCACGCGTGTCATTCGCTAGTTACCAGTCGAAATGCTTGAACGGTCATCGAAAATTGGACTTAATGGATGAACCCTCTGAGAGATAATCTTCAAAAAATAGGTGATAAAGAATTTTTTTGAATGATAATAAGCATTCCYAGTTAAATTTGAAGTTTCTGTGTTTTTTCTTTAAAATAAAATAAAATGGAACGTCTAAATGGATCCTCCTACTGGTAATAGTTAAAATCTGAAATGTTGTTAACTTTAAGTGGATTTAATATGAAGTTAGCTATTTGCGTCCTTTGGGTTTTCCCTTCMATTGATTTACTTTGAAAACATCAAATGGGTTCGACAGCTTTTTTGTTATATTATTGTTCGGTGTTTCAAAAGTTGTTTTTAGATTTTTTGCACAAAGAAGACTATTTTTTCYTCTTCAAACATAATAGRATCTCACGGGTCGTCTAGATTGGAYACATTGTTTTGATATAACRGGGTATAAAATGTTTCAATTATGAAGCAAATTACAGCAATTCATAATAGAGCAGTAATTTTCGGTTATTGTTTTTGACTTTCGTGGATAGAACCTATCGGGTTAGGTTTCTGACCTCACATTTCTATCCAGTTGTTTGTCAAAATCTTTAAAAAACGATTCAGGTTCGTTAATTGACTATTGCATAAAAATTCAGTTTTGGAGAAAGAGTGACACTTCCTTTGAGGGTAGGAGGCACGTTTTGATAAGCGATGTTTTCATAAAAGCGATTTGTGCCGCTTTAAGGACGCGACAGATTTTAAATTTGTGTTTTAGAGTTTGTCTTACGAGTGCCCTGCTTTACATTAAATTCGTTTTACTAGAGAAGATATTAAAATACTTATGTGCCTTCGGCCTATTTTCTCTACTAAACTATCAAATTATAATTTAAATTTCAACAATCATCGAATMATTTGTTAATTTTGCCAGAAGCGACTCCAAAGGTACTTGACATAAGCAGTTTTGGAAATTCCTTCTTTCGCTTCAAATGAACTAGAAGTTGAGTCACACTCAGCTTCTTTAAGGACTTTGCTCTCGTAAGGAGTATCTGTTCTTATGTAAATCTACAACATTGATACTACTTTCTTGTTTTTGTGTTTCACTTGCCATCATCAATTACTTTTACTTCATTTGCTTCCATATCCAGCAATGACAGCACGACAATGGGGAATCGCAACTGCGTCTTCTTCTTCTTCAATTCCATTTCCATCTCCAGCAAATTGGTGCGTGTTGCTATTACGCTGCCCGGAGTTTTTGTTTTCTATTTTTGGTATTCATTTTACTGGCTCTACATTTTTTATATCAAAGCTCTCGCTTCGTTCGTACTTACTTGCTTCGCGGATGCAGTTTGGTTGGTTGTCGTGGRTCTGCTGATATTCAATTGGGTTGCGCGTCACGCAGATCTGATCAATGGCTTACGTGCTGTTTTTCTGGCACACAAATACAAGCTAACTCTGAGAGTAAAGTTGCTGCGTCTCTTAAATTTACTACGAAGTGCTGCAGGCAACTTACAAGCGAATGAAATCTTGAGTAGGCGGAGTACGGCAGGGCGTATCCATGTGCAAGGATTGGAGTTGATAGCTCGTAAATGATGCTTTGAATGCCTGCAAAGTGGGAGTGAACACCTAACATCGTGTTTATGTATTTCCAAGGTGGAATTGAATAATATTCAGTGTAAATGAGCTGACGAGATTGCGGCTCCTGGAATTAATTCTCGGCTTTGACGTAATGAAATTGCAGTGAAATTTTTCGGTTACAAATTATTTGATGATTATGTATTGCTGGGGATATATATGTATCTTCGGCTGCCAAATTAAAAACTAAATAGTTTAGATTTGCGATGTTAAGTTGAAAGAAAGCGCTGGTGAAGAGGTGTAGAAGAAAAAGCGGGATAGAAAATTTGTACCTGAGACAAAATGTTAAATGAAGCAAAGAAAAGGAAATTACGGTTTCWGGTCAATACTGGCAAATAATTAAAAATGCGCTTACGAAAAATATCATTAAAATTATTTAGGTACCTCAAGTCTGGTTCTTACTTTACTTTAATTTTCTATAGATGGAGTGAAGTCTTATAAGATTTGTTTAACTCCACATTAAATATGGTATGCCATCTATGATAGGAAAAAAAGAAAAAATGTGAGGATCTGCGTGAGGATGTTAACAGAAACTCTTGAGGACTTGCGTATGAAAAGTAATGAAGAGATTCGGTGTTCGATCAAAGCTACCGGACTTAATTCATGTCAAAATAGATCACATCGTAAAGACACGGAAAAAGGAGTTGTTATCCAGAAAATACTGTACGACTTCAGCAAATCCGGCAGAATATATCCTGAAAATAAACGCTGCAGAATAACAGGCAGTACTATATACAATACCTTCCTCGAAGCCGAGATATTCTTTGCATACTGGAAAAAACAACGGTTGGTACTAAACAGTAAGAGAAAAGGCCATCCCACTTGCCATCGGCATACCGTCCACTATCCATGCTTGACATAGCATGAAAGTTCTATGAAAGGCTAGGGTGTCCTGTCAATTCTTCCCATAGCACTGTTAGAGTGTTGGTCTGAGGATACACCTCTCTTCTCTAATTAATTTTACATCCCAAAAAATTTATCTAGACAAAATTATCTCCAGCAAAAAGCCTAACGGTATGATATCACATGATCATGGTGACCAATTGACCCACGCAAAACATGATATTATCTGCTTACCGAAGTATTCTCTCAACAAAACCATTGACSTGAATTGATGAAGCGATTTGTGTGAAGTGGCGCTGCCTTCTTGAWACAAAATGTCGCCGAGATCACGATCTTCAATTTCAGGCATCAAATATGCGGTTATCATAGCGGATAACGGTCGCCATTGACGGTTACGTTCTCAACGACATCATTTTTGAGYCGCTGAACAAAAKTTGGCTCGTAAACGTCGAGTSYTCTTGAAACWTTTGCAGAGCYCATAGAGCAAAGCRAAATCGCTTGCGGTGGTTGAKTRGCTTCAGTTCTTGTACAAGCTGTATTTGGTACGCTTCCAATTTAAGATMTCGACGCAAAATGCGCCAATTTGTAAGTCTTTCCATGACGAAATGYCAAACAATGCTGCACAAAAAGCATGACAGCTTGATATGACTCACGCGTRATCTGTCRAAAAAGACTATTGAAATAAGTAGCWCTTAAACYTTGAAAAKTTTYYYTTTTTYGTTAATATTATCTTTTAACTTTGCCTCAGTCAAAAAGAACGCTGCTCATATATTTTCTGGCATCCTAACTGCCCGCTTGTTCTGTTCTTAGCAATAATATTACGCAGCATACACTAGTACATCATCACTTCTTCTTCCGAGCTGCACCTCATTTATATATTCCTGCCTTTAAGTTATTAGGCCAAATGCACGGTACAACTACGATCTGCAAGTCAAATCAATGCAGGTTGTGCCATGCGACCCGAGCAAAATGCCACAGCTTACTTCTTGTTACGGAACCCCCTCGTTTGCTTGATTGCCACGCATCGTAATATTACTTGCCGCATATGTTTAGCCACTTTAAAAAACTAACCGTGAACTTCCATGTGAGTATGTGTGTATGCTAGCTTCAACTAGCATATCAAGCACAGCATAAGAACTTAAATCGTGGAAAAATAACGTAAAAAAATATCCATGCAAGACTCATGCTTCCTACCTTCCTCCTTATGCATAAATCAAGTTTCGAGGTTTCTGCAAACGTCGACCAGCCGACGCTGTCACTGTCAGCCGCTTTAGCGATGTCAGCAAACAACGCAGGGATATTCCTTAGAATTCATTTGCTCATTCATCCCAACAAAAGCACTGACTGCGGTTGCTGTTCATCGCAGTATCTATGGGGAGATTGAAAGTGTACAGCTTCCACCAAGTATGTGCTGGACTTGCTAATTTGCATGACAATGCACGGTGAACTGGTTTTATGACTTGCTGCGTTTCGTATTCATTTCAACCGTGGACAAACATGACCGAACATTTTCATTTCCACAAATGGGCGRGCCGCCAATCGAGCAACCAACAAACCATTCTACGCCGTTCTCATAAAAGCACAATGAGACTTTATACGATTTTAGCTTTGCTTATTTTCCCCTCTTGTAGCCTCTGTGTGTAAATTCCCTAACCGCGCATGCTTAACTTTGAGGCAACTTGCTACCCGTCTGTCAACTCATTTTCTATGCCATTTGCTTCCATGCCGCTTCGCTTCGCTGGAACAGTTGTTTTGTTACTTTGTATGTGTGGKTTATTCTCGCTGCAGCTGACCCAGTGTTCTGTGTCGAAAAAGGACGGCAAAAATATCCCAGCAGCTCATACATTCTACAAAATCGTTGGAAAAAGGGTGGAAACTTTTTTTTTTATTAACAAAGAAGTTATGAAAGTTTTGGAAAAAGTATTTTAAATGATGTCATTGCGACGATATTTCCGGGGACCTCTCGGATGTGCCCGCGTTGGCAGAATAACTCCTTACAGGATCATTTAAAGTAAAAGAAATAAGTATTTTAGTTAAAACCTTGGCATAGAACTCTTAGACGAATGAAAAAAAAAAACACTGAAAATAGCATTTTGCCAGAAGTTTTTACCAAAAAATTTAAAAACTTCAGTGAAAAATTCGAGAAATGTTTTTTCAAATAGTTGTAATTGAAAAAAAAAAAACATTCATCCAAGTCTTTAAAAATTGTATCTCAAAGAAATGTGTATAATTTCGTTAGATCAGTGGTGTTGTTCTCGAGAAATCAACACAGTTTTGAGAAAAACGCGTCTAAAGACGGCGCTCTTAGCCTAGGCATCCTCAAGCGCATAAGTTCTCAAGATTGTTTGTATCTCCGAAAGATCAAAAAGAAAATTTAGAAATATATTCTAGAGCTGTTGTAGACTTATAATAATAATAATAAAATTTGACTTTAAACGGTTTCCTCGAAGTGGACGTTCGAGGTTGCTGAATACCAGATGTTACAGGCAGCTAARTCTGGCGAATATTGGTTGAAAATTTGGCGAAACACWCACGAAGGATCAGTGCAATACGACGTTGTAAAAATCAAGAGTTGTTGGTTTGTAATTCCGGCCTCTTTTTACGAGTATTTTTATTTTATTTGGCCAACATTTTCGTAACACTTTAGTTTTTATCGTCAGCCAAGTGAGGGGGCTTAGCAAAGCTTAGTGGTCATCAACTCATCAACCAGACCATTAAATGGAATGGTTTCGGCGACACGCGGACATGCCATGATGGTTGGATAATTTCTTTCTTTTGTGATATTTTCTGTTGCTTCGTTCTCTGTTTTTTCAACGGGTTTGGTGGAGATATGTGCTGTCAATTCAACTCGATATATGT
>NW_017534797.1:74283-77275 GCF_001853355.1 Bactrocera latifrons
GAAGTCGACAAACACGATTTTGATATCGTGACATGGTCKTAAATCATAATCCTTAATCTGTATCCTTGCGGCATATGTAAAGAAATCGATTCTGGCCAATCCTAAGTAAATGACAATCAGAGAACTTTCCTCACTTCTGTAAACTTCTTTACATGGCAACATCCTTCTCCGATCCCTGTCACTTTCCATAAATTTTGGTTTAGTTTWCCATATTTTTAGCTCATATCAACACGCATATCATATTTTTGTACCCTGAACAGGGTATATTAAGTTCTTCACGAAGTTTGTAACACCCACAAGGAAGCGTCGGAGACCCTATAAAGTATATATCTAAATGATCAGTATGTTGATCTGAGTCGATTTAGCAATGTCCGTCTGTCTGTCTGTCCGTCTGTCTGTCTGCCCGCCTGTCTGTATATATACAAACTAGTTTCTCAGTTTTTAAGATATCGTTTTGAAATTTTACAAATATTATTTTCTCTTCAAGAAGCTGATCATTTGTCAGAACTGCCAATATCGAACCACCATAACATATAGCTGCCATACAAACTGAACGATCGGAATCAAGTTCTTGTATGGAAAGCTTTCACATTTTACAAGGTATATTCACGAAATTTGATAGGGATTACTGCTTAAGGTAATAATATAATCTCCACAAAAATTGTTCAGATCGGATTACTATAGCATATAGCTTTCATATAAACTGAACGCATAGTTACTAAAAGAAATGCACATGTGAAGGGTATATTAGCTTCGGTGCAGCCGAAGTTAACGTGTTTACTTGTTTTTTCTTCTTGTGGTCTGGGCGCCCATGCGGTCAGTTGATTGTTTACTGTTTAGCTGATTCGATTACAGTTCTGGGTAATTGGAGCACTTCATTGTTAGAAACGTTTTGTTTTTACTATTGTTGTTTTTTTGTTGGTTTTGCTATTGTAGTGATTACGTTTACAGTTTTAACGGTTTGGCTCTTTTTTGTTATTATTGCCTTAATGGTGTCTAGTTGTTATTGCTAATGTTAGCATTCTAACCGTGTTTACATTGCTATTACAATTTTTTTGTTTTTTGTCTCCTCCGCAAGTGTTCTAACATACATTTCTACATCCATCAACGTTCATGTCCATCATATCGGTTGGTCATGCTGATGATGATGATGCTGGTGCTGACAATGCTTGCTGGTCCCATTAAGGACAACTTTCGATGGCATACCATGCGCTAAGGGAAAACCATATTGCTAGTATTTATGTGTGTGGTGTAGGTTTGTTTTTAATAGAAATTCCATGATTGTTTGCTGCAGACAAATGGTGTAATGAAATGAAAGCTCTGCTTAACCGGAGACAAGTTTAATTACTGTTAACTAACACACTTTATGTGACGCTTTGTGGTCTGTTGACTATTTTTCCTTCGTAAATTGAAGCGTGAGAAAGTGTTAACTTGGCATGTATTAGTTTAATAGATATGTAACCAAATATTTCAAATCTGATAGCTTCTTAGTATGAACAATGTATTTTCAGTATCGAGTTCATATATATTTTTCCTTCTGTATCGATTACTGGCCAGCCGAGCTAACGAAATTTCTGGACGCTCGTGGTTTTGCTGTTCCGAAAGGTTTTAAATGAAGGTCCATAGCATTTTTTCGGATCTCCTTTCTGAACACAGCGCAGTTCCGCTTGAAGTATTAATATAATATGTTCTTACTCGCAATGAATAAACCCAACAGAGTACTTGGAAAATTGACAAACATTTTAAATTGTCGGAAATGAATAGAAGGCAATATGGACCTCAATATCACCATTTCCTCTGAAGCAGATATCGATTATGCTGCAGAAGTTTTGTCCAGAAGCATACGCAATGCTGCCCATATAAGTATGCCAGCAGCTAAAACCAAAAGCGGGACAGACACCTCCGGTTCAATGAGGTAATGACCAAGCTCAGAGAGAAGAGATGTCTTCGGCATAAATGGAAAGTCAGTAGAAATTCGAATGAMAAATCACTTTTCAATCGTGCCACCAAAGAGCTGAAGAATGTTTTTTGGATTTTGCGTAACAAGTCCCTAGAGGTCATTAGATCCATTTAACAATCATTGGAATGCGACTAGATCAAACAATGAGCCAATATCTAGATGCCCCCTGCCCAGAGAAAGCCGAGATATTTTCCACACACCTCCAAAACACTTTTACGCCTAAAAAGTTTAATGAGGGTTCTATAAAATCGGCAGTCAGTAATATTTTTTCGGATGGTGCTCGTTTGGGTTTGAATTGTTTTTGAAAATTTAATGGACTGAATTAAGATCTTCGATTTTTTGTTGAAACGAAATGAAATCGAACCATTTCTGAAGCAAATGGTAACATGAGACGAGAAGCGAATCAAATACGGCAATAAAGTGCGAAAAAGATCAAATGGTCGCAAAGCCAGGATTGACCCCTCGAAATGTTATACTGAGTGTGAAAATTACTTGTTGCAGTTTATTRACGAGAAGCCAGAAAAGTTTTACACTGATGGAATAATTTCTCTRGCGGAAATGGCAAAAAGGGGTCGATCAAAACGATACATATTTGGTTCATTAAAGTTCATTATAAATATAAAAAAAATAAGTGAAGTTTGATTAGAAATACGAAAAGACTTTTTCGACTACCCAATATTTTGTGTCGTACTACCATAATTCATCCTCACTGGGTTTTCATGAGATTTAGTTATTTTAAAGGTTTAAAATTTTTATTTTATTTATTATAAAAGAATTATAAAAAACAATGTTTTAATGTAAACAAATTCTAAATATATTGAAATTTACAAATATATTAATTCCAAGTTAATAGCTTCAGACCAAACAAATGGTATGGTCGACTTAAAAACATGGTAGCGGTATTTAATAATTCAACTGCGTTTATTCATAGCAGGCTCATAATCAGTCCAAAGACCTAAATAAAAAATATGTCCGTATGTATTTGCCTGTGGAGAACTAACGCTTCCATTTGTTCCCTTTAAATGGTTTGCA
>NW_017534797.1:77762-83794 GCF_001853355.1 Bactrocera latifrons
GAGATCCAAATCTTTTTTAGACGCGTTGAATTGTTGCGATGCAAAAATTTTCAAAACAGTGCATCGTTTTTTAAAGATTGGAGCAACAATCCCTATATCTGTCGCTTCAAGTGAACGCCGCGTTTTCCTCACTTCGCAGGCTTAAAACATATTTAAGAAATAAAACTGGAGAAGCACGCCTGAACGGAATGGCTCTCTTGAATATCCATAGAGATATAGACGTGACGGAGGAAGAGATTTTAAATGTTATGGCCCAAAATAAAAGAAGATTAGACTTCAATTTGTGAATAAAATAATGAAACATTGTCTTTTTACCTAAAACCCCCCCCCCCAAATTTTTTTCCTGCGTTCGCCACTGTCCGGCCTGCAAACATAGCTTAATGAAGATATTAAGGTATGCAGGTWTGCATGTGACAATTGCATTTGCAATTTCCAACCAATTGTAATTCAATCGTATTCAACTGCAAATTTCTCATTACGTATACGCCACGGCGCACACACAGCGCTTTGCATTCAATGAAGTTTTCATTGCTTTTGATGTCATCAGCGCTGCTATCATCAACGCCAGCATTAGGCACGGCATTGTAATGTTGGCAATAATGTCGTGATGTTGTTGTAATGTTTGTTGTTGTTACTGTTACATTATTGTTGTTCGATTCTATATGACAAGTGTGTTTGTGTGCTTACGACAGGCAATTTCGCAATGTGACACACAATTTTTCTCGATCGCGTGCAGACTTTTATTGCGACAATTTTGCACAGCATCACCGCCGCTCTAACACACAYATACAAACAATTGCTTTCGAATTCTTTCGCTTCGCTTGCGACTGTGCGCACATTTGCATTGACATGTTTCATATATGTATTTTCCTTCTCCTCATGCTTGTTGGCGCAATGTGATGCGCATTTTGTGTTTCCGTTATTTATTTTCAAAGTCATTTTTCCTTTTCAAAACCTTAATTTGCATATTGAGCGTTTTTGATTTGCATTTGCAAATGAGACCGAAATAGATTATTGCCTATTTTTCAGCTTTTAGTCGAAAAAGGTATGAAATAATAATAGAAATGCATGATTTGTGTGATAATTTCCATTTTTGCAGGTTGAMAAGGTATTATAATTTGAATATGTGCCTGGTTCGATTACGCCCAGCTGAAATTGTATTGTGGATTTATGTTTATAAATATTACGTTTTAAGAGCATGCAGCTGAAATGTTCAGTCCCTTGGGAAGGTGCTAATGTTTAGCTGGTTGAAATTCTCGTAAAAGTAAAAGCTGAACTCACTGACGTCCAAAAACGCGATTGATGGAACAAAGACGGAGATGAGTAGATTTATGTGTCCCCGCCAAGATGTCAAAATCATGCTTGGCGACCTTAACGCCAGGGTGGTAGAACAGTCGGGAAACTTAGCTTCCATGGCGAAACCTCTCCAAATGAGTTGAGGCTGAACGAATTCGCCGTAGTAATAGAACACAAGAGAGTTTGTAACCGCATCTACCATGGAAAATCTATTATCCTAACCTTGGAAAATACCAGTGGAAGGAAGATCGACACACACCACACTCTTCGTCGATTATAAAGCCGCCATCGAAAGCACAAAAAGGCACTGCTTTTAGACTGCTATGTCTGAACTTGGTAYCACTGGGTAACTTTTCAGATCTCGGACTTTAGACTGCTTGCGACTTTTCAGCTTTTCCTTTATTTTAAAGCTCCCGAGTGGCTTTTATGCAAAGATGTTTTCAATCAATTTAAGTTCCTTAAGTGAATATCTGTATATAAAATTTTTGAAAACTTTGTAATCAATCTTTGCAGTTATGTATGAGGAAATTGTAAACAAATATATGTACATATTCGCATATGTCAGTTGCCTTGTCGCATGTCTGTGTTGTGCACTTTCCACGCCTTGSGGCAAGCGACTGATGCCGCCATGTTGCCACTCTCCTGCCAATGCTGATTGCTTAAGCACCCAGCTTTTTCTCCTACAGCAGTTGGTTGGCACACATGACACTTGTTACARYGAAATTGTCAACATGGCGTTTAACATTGCAACAACAAGAACGATATTTAATGATATGTGCCAGTGACTTAGCATAAGCGCCTTTGCCACCGCAACCGTATCATCAAAAAATTCGAAATTGAGTGTCTTATTGATTATGATTCACTACTTCAAATTACATACATAATATTATATATGTCCAACGTTTTCAGGTTCTGCGCACAGATATAATATAAACCAGTTTTAACCAATATTAAAAATTTTTTTCACTCATGTTCCATTTTATGTCGTGTTTAATTCATGCCACTGTGAATTTCCGAAAATGTTGTTACGTTATTTTCCATTTCAGGTGACGATATGTACATATGAGACCTATGTCGTATGACGCACGCAATACAATTATTCACACGCGCGTTCAAATTCTTTTTAAAATTCGTTTCCGAWTTCTATTGTCTTTCGATATCGCTCGCCATGTAAACGTTGAGTATGTCAACAGTAATATTGGTGCCCTGATTTTGTTGTTGTTGGTTTCAGTGCGTTATGTAATCAATAACTTATGCACACATATTTCATTCCTCATATATTTATGTGGTGTGGTTTTGCATTTGCATTCATATACATTCTTTGTTGTAGTTGAATGTTCTTGCTAGCGATTTTCAATCTGCACAAATGTGTTTTTGCTTATGTTTGCAAATTGAAAATCTAGTCTCATCAATACTGCTATGCTGTTGTCTGGGCGCTYTGGTACGTCTTCCGCTGTTTTCGTTTTTGATTCAAATTACAAGCTCATGAATTTATTCATTTAATTTATTGAAAGAATARAGCCTAGATAGCAGCTCTTGATAGGTTTTTTGAACTTTATGAAGTCTTATTGCCAGAAAAATCGTATCCTTAAAGGATGCCATATCAATATATTATATTTGATTGCTTTTAMTTCAAGAAAAATAATAATCTGATGAAATTTTAACGAATTTCTATATTTTGCTTTATTTCTGCAATGTTTTTCTTCTACTCGAATTTTGCTATAACCATATAAGCGTCATAAAGTTGAGATATATATATATACGTTATCTGGTGTGATATTTATCACTGATATAAAATATTATACATTTTTGACAGAACTTTTCCCTTGAGCATCCAAAGTGATGCTTAGTATTCTGATCATGTTTTTACATTCTCTTCTGTACCATTTGGGAATTATGTGTATATCCGATCTACCATTTTACAGATGACTGTTGCAGTTTTGCACCCAGCTGCTTCGTTCTATGGGTTTCTCAATGTTGACCACGTTTTCGGGTGTTAGCCGTACATCATTCTTGGCAATCTCGTCCACTATTTCAATCGATATGACCGGGTAGAAGTGAAGTTGCTTGCTTCGGGCAACACTATCCTCTTGCTACCCTAATACCCAAGATACTTTTGGGCAATATGCGATACGATATTCCCTGCCATTGCATTAGAGGCCAGCTCCGTGACTTTTACAAAAGCAGAGTCCTCAGCTTGAAATGTTTTGCAGTGGTCTGGCAACTTAAAAGACTGCCTTATGCCTAATTCTGGACAGTATATTCTCGCACCAAGTCCATCGTCCATTTTTGAGTCATTCGTAATATACCTTTACAACAACCAAATTTTTCTACAATTGAATTACTTTGAAAAGTGGGATCATGTTATCAGTGTTTGCCCAACCGGCATTACCCGAAGGTTCTATATGTTAATTCTCCTGTAGCCAGTAGTCGCCCCGCCAATTTTACACTCGTATAAAAGAATATTACATTTACTGTGATGGTAACTGAAAGAATGAAATGAGTCAAAAGCGACTCCCATATTTTTAACAGTTTCAGGGAGGTCAGGAATACATTATTTGCTAGTCTTCCCTCAACACCAAAAGTTGGCTACAGTTTCAGAATATAGATGGATGGTATGAATTATTAGAGCACAAAAGTAACCTATGTTGTAGAAGTCTACAAGAGCATATAAACTCGAATATAGAAGGGGCATTCCAGAGTAAATAGGACTTTTTGAATCTAGCGCCCCTTGGTGGTGTCATTTATATGTCGCACCGGTAGAATCTGCTGTCTTTATCGATTGTCCAGTGAGATTTCATGAAGTTTCATTGATTGAAAGTGAAGTTATTGCATTTTAAGTGTCGGTATGTTTGTGTTATCAGTGCGAAAATGAGCTTCGAACAAAGAGCCAACATTAAATTTTGTTTTAAAATTGGAAAAACTTTTACCGAAACGTTTCAATTGATGAAACAAATTTATGGCGATGATTGCCAATCCTGTGGAAGAGTGCACGAGTGGTTCCCACGTTTTCAAAGAGGTCGTGAGGTCATAAATGACGATCAACATGTTGGCCAATCAAAATCCTTGATCACCGGAAATTCCATCGAAACTGTGCATGAATTCATCAAAAATTAGCCGATATCATCATTGATATTCATGGAAATGGAATGGATCATCTCCAAAACATCGATTTATCGCATTTCTACCGAAAATTTGGGCTAACGCAAGGTGTGTGCACAGTTTGTTCCGCACAAATTGAGTGATAAACATAAATTGCTCAGAATCCAACATTCGAAAAATGATTATTTGACCAAAAATTACAATTTAACCATTAACYAACCCCTGTATTTACCTGATATGGTACCGTGCGGCTTCTTCCTTTTCGGTAAAATGCATTTGTCCATGAAAGGAAAACGTTATGCAGACGTAGAGGCCATTCAAAAGGCTTGCACCAGCATACTGGCGACCATACCGGCCAACGAGCTAAAACACTCGTTCGACGTGCTTTTGGACCGTGCAAAAAGCTGTACTGAAGCAGAAGAAGACTATTTTGAATAAAATAAATTGTTTCTGCCGAAAAAACCATTTGTTCTGATTTTTTTTTTATCCTGTTTGCTTTGGAACCCACCTTGTAGTTCTAATACGTGAATTTTTGTCAGTACTTTGTCAGTATTTTGTTAGAAAGTTTTCAACTTTTTTCGAAATATTACTGATACTAATTTTTTTTTTTTTTCTCAGATAGGGTATCTTATGATAAATTTTTCATAAAATGGGTATTGTCAAGAATCTGTTTAAACTTGTTTGCATACAATTCTAACTGCAATTCAGTGAATTCAAATACATTTGCATATTTCTTAGCGCCAGAGGCAAACAGCATGTAAGGAAAGTGCACAATATATAAACTTTATGCAACGTAGCCCAAATTATGTAGGTATGTAAATGTCACCCTAAACATTGTTTATTCGCGTATCAATATATTTACTTATCAACACGTTTATGTCAGCAAAACGCCTACCCAAATTTAGTTTTAGAATAAATTTGCATTTACAAGCGTTAACATTGTAACGMCCACTAGCACATGCTTACAAGTGTATGTAGTCAAACATAACTACAAACCTCAGAAACCACAATTAAGTTTTCTCATACCTTCACATACATATATATTTGCTTAAACATTCTTAAGTGCTAATTAATTCAAACGCGAATGCGTACGGAGCATATATGTATGTATAATATTTGTGCTGACAGCTACCCGCCGACGCTGTGTTTTCTTCACAAGCTGAGTAAAAAAATGTGTTGGTTTGACATTCATTGGACAACTTCCAGCAATATACAAAAGTGCATGATATGGCTGCCAAAGATGACTTAACAAGAAGGTCATCGGTTAAAAAAAACTACATTTCATGGAGCTGGCTGTATTCAATGTCAATGAAGCTGTACGAACTTTTTCAGTGCGCTGTTGGTTATGATGGAAAATAACAGATGAGGCACTAGAATATAATTAAATTTTAATTTTTGGTTTTGAGATAAAATTTGTAATGAATAATTCAGTTGCGAATGCACTAACACTTAATTTAAGTTGACGAAAGTGCAGAAAAAATCTGAATTAATATTAATTATATTTTTTTTCAATTAAAACTCCATTAATCATGCACTCTATAATGACATTTAAAAAAATTCAAAATTAGTTTGCATAAAGATTCGCCGCACTAAAATTCACAAAATAAATAATTAATTTGTCGAAAAAGAAATCG
>NW_017534797.1:84139-86038 GCF_001853355.1 Bactrocera latifrons
AGGAACTTGGCCTTACTGTCACTAGTCGTCTTAATAAAAGGTCTTCTCCACAGATTTCTTTTGTTGCAATTATTGTACTGCTTGACTTTCTGTTCTTGCTATTTTTAGTTGAGCTAATGCGGTGTATATTTCTTGACCTTTTATTGACCCGTGGTTCTTTTCTAGAATGTGGTAATAACTTTGTGCAATTTGCTGTTGTATATTCATTGCCGCTGCTCTTCATATTTGGAATAGGCTTTAAAAAGATGAGAATTTACCGTAAATATTTCTTGGTTTCTGTTGTAAAGTTCAAGTTCATCTTCAAAATAGGCAGCATTTTGTGAGTTCATAATAGATGTCGGACATAATTTCTGTGAACTTCTTTATATGATCAATTTCCTTCTACTTCGGTTGAAATTTTTTTGCTCTAGGTTGACTCTCATACTGAGTATGGAAGCAGAATCCTCAGTTACTTTTATGAACACGACGGAACATTTTTCTCCAAAAAATATACTGCTTAAAAAATTTTAGACTGGAAACCCCATTCTCTCATTACGTTAACGTTCTGAGAGAAAACTCAAAAATACGCACGATTTGCTCAGAATTGTTATTCAAATAATTACGATTATGTTTTGTTACAAAATAGGCCATRGCGTTGAGACATACAGTGCAGAGCTGGCCTCTAATGCACCTGCAGTTAATTCCAGCGTAGATAGTCAAGCAGCAATCAAGCTAGTAATCTCGTACCTTGGAAGCAGTGGAAAATGTTGTCAGAAGCAAGCAACTTCATTTCTACTAGGTGCCAGGCCACAAAGGCATCGAGGGCATCGAAGTAGTGGACGAGAATGACAAGAATGGTGTACGGCTAGTCTGGAAAACCGATGCATTGTCTATGCGACGATCTGAACAGAAGCAGGGTAAATAAAGTCAAAATCCGATGGAACTAGCTACCTGGGTGCAAAACAGCAAAAGTTATTTGCAAAACGGAAATGTCTAAAGTAAGACACTAGTGAAATAATGGAGCATCTCTTATACACTTGTTCCGCGTTGGTAAGATTATGCTCTMAGCGTCTGAGGTCACCACGATGTGATACACTGGAGGAGGTTTCGATAGTGAGGCCACAGAGTTTGTTAAAAATGGCGTCAAGTGCAGACAACCTAAAGGATGACTCCCCATAAACCTGAATAGAACTGAGCTTAATCTGGTTTCGTAAAGGACCAAACTGGGGTGCGTGTCTTATTGACCTGCCTAAATAACAATTTATTCTTAAATGCACAAGGAATATCACCTTAAGTATGCAAATGAAAGACGACAATTCTCTCTTTTAAAGAGCACTTTTCAGACTCCAATTATTGTCGAAGTATAAAGTAAGAAATACTTATGTAATTAAGGAACGAGAATTTGGACAATATTGTTTTCTAAAGCAATAGTCAGCAGGCATTTTTCCCGTTTAAAAGGTCTTTATACTAATCCGACTTCTTTTTAGAATTTAAAGATAAGTAACTGTAGTTGTGAAGCCGTTTGTTTGTGGCGTAATTTTCCAAACAGAAATACGGAAATCACAAACTCGAGTAACCAACAAAAAAAAAAAAAAAAACAAAAACAAAAAACAAGTAAGGAAGGGCTAAGTTCGGGTGGCACCGATCATTTTATACTCTCGCATTATATTATATTAATTAGATTAAATCAATTTGTGTACTTTGAGTATTGAATTGTATATTCATTTATTTTTATTGCATTGAAAAGTTATAGTCCGATCAGGACAATTTTTCCACAATAACGTATTTTTGTAAAGTTTTATTCCCCTATCACCGTTGGTTGTTAATGTATATATTATACAGAGAAGGCATCAGATGGAATTCAAAATAGCGTTATATTGGAAGAAGGCGTGGTTGTGAACCGATTTCACCCATATTTCG
>NW_017534797.1:86917-91205 GCF_001853355.1 Bactrocera latifrons
TAACGCTGTTGCACCTACTCGACAGATTTATTTTAGCAAAAAAATTTCTATCCAAACAGTAGGAAGYACTTTTTTCACGCTCGGCATTTGTTTCAATTGAGTGAATGTAATTCAAACTTTAATTGAAATTGAAATAAACACACTTGAAGCGGAACGTTTGGTGCGGAATATGGCTGTGAGCTTCCTTCGGTAAACACAAACCGAAGTGGTGATGTGTTGCACAGGCGCAGTCGCAAAGCTTTTGCACGTCAAACAAATGCTGCCAGTGAACTATCGGACTTCTGGAGAGCCTAATATTTTACGAACCTTGCACACACTTCCTTGCAACARCGGTCTCATTGGTGCCCATTTGGCAAATGGAGTGCAAGCATGACGAAACCCAAAAATAAGGCTGAACTTTCACAGTAAACGCAGCTAACTACTATTACAATAAAAAATATATAACTTATACTTTAATTAACTTATATGTTGTTAAACCTACTCGAATCGACACTATGCTAACCAACATTTTTGCTTGTTTTGTGTAGRCAAACAATCATTTCCCTTCAGACCTTAGCACTTTCACATTTTCCTTTTGCCACTGCAACACACAACTCTCACTATTTTGTATAGGAATTTTAGTTTGTTTGTTTTAGTTTCAAATTTAATATGCTCATGTGTGAGCAAACTCATAAATTTTCCCTAAGCAGCATTATGTTTTGGGGCAGAAAGCTCAACGCTAGGCGCTTCAAGCACTTCCGGTCGGCACTCCCCAAGCAACTCGACGCTGCTGGCTCTACTCCCACCGTCGCATGCGGCAAGTGTTGCTAGGTTAGTAATAAAATATTATTAACTCCCTGTGAATTGCATAAATTCTGCGTTCCCTCTGTGTAAAGAAGTTTTGTGCTGCAACCGTATTGCCATTGCCTTGTGTACAGTGAGTTGAAAGGAAACACGAAATTTTTATGAATAAATATTTTTTAGACACTACAAGACTAAGATGTTGGCATTTAATAAATTTACTTTGAAATCTGAATCGTTTCTCCTTGTAAAACATAACATATTTGAACTATGTTTTTGATTTTCGCAAAATATTACACTTTATTGATTCAAATTTATTGAATRTATATTATTATTTGGCAAAATAAGTCAATAGTGCCTGATATTTTTAGTTTTTTGATGTAAGATTCATGAAGAGATCTCGAACATTTTAAATACAAATGTGACATAGGTTAGTTTCGGTATCCTAAACAAGCYAATTTAGACATACATATCTCTCTCTCTATCCGTCTATCGAACTCGGCTAGCTTCTTCTAAGCGGAAGTACTGGGCATAATAAAAGAGCCTGCGAAGTTTTATTAGAAAACCACGGGTATATATGTACATAAAGCAACTATATTTACGGATAGCCAGGCGGCGCTCCTGGCCTTGTCTTCGCCCATGACAAATTCCAGTATAGTCCAGAACTGCAAGAAAGCACTAAGCTCAATAAAAGACAAGCTCCAACTAGACTTGATCTAGGTTCCCGGTCACAGAAATATTTTCGGTAACGAAAAAGCAGACGAGTTGACAAAGGCAGGAGCTTTCCTTAACGAATCCGAGGCGGAGCATATACCAAGCCCGCTAGGATCGATAAGAATAGAGATCAATAGAAAATTTCAACAAGTTGCAAATAACAGATCGGAAAACATAACAAAATGCATCACAACTAAACAATTATGACCCACATAGGGGAAAGGAAAAGTATCTACAAATTAACAGCTACCATAACAAGGCACTGGCTATTTGAAGAACATGCGCCCAAAATGAGTATGCCCTACAACAATATCTGCCGCGGTTGTGGAATATCCAGCCCTATCACAGATCCGACACAGAATACTTGGAATCCATAGAGTTAGACCAGTTTTGATCCTTAGCGATACCAGATGGAGKTCAGCTGGTAGGCTCATGAGGAGTTGTCACTTTTTAGTATGCCTACGAGCTTGACGCGAATTTTAACAGACTCTGCGGCCTCACTATCGACACTTCCTCCAGTGTATCATACCGTGGCGACTCCAGATGCTTACAACGTAGTCTTGCTAATGCGGAACAAGTGCATAAAAGATGCTCCATTGTTTAGCTAGTGTCTTTCTCTAGACATTTTCTGCAGTCTTCTTATGTTTGTCAGCCCCATTCTTCGAGTGTGTGTCGCTAAAATATAGCGTAAAGTTAGTATTCTGATAATGTTCCATTTTGCACGTGACTTTTGCAGTTTTGAAACCAGCTAGCTCGTTTCATCGGATTTTAATTTTCTTTGTCATGTTTCTGTCCAGATCGTCGCTTAAACAATGCATGGATTTCCCAATATTGATCATATTTTTGGGTGTCCCTACACCATTCTTGGCAATCTTGTCCACTAGTTTATTGCCCTCGATGCCTTTGCGACCTGGCACCTTGTAAAAGTTAAAATGCTAGCTTCTGGAAATTGCTTCTCTAGACGCCTATAKGTGGTAGGTTGAACTGATACTAGTTCAAGAGACGCCGTTGGAGTTGTTCTGTTGTGCAGAGCATCGCGAGGCAAAAATGCATCTCCAGCCGCCAATAAAATTTGTGCAGTTTTTGGACCCGATACAGTTTCCATTTCTACCACACAACGATGGTTTCAGTGTTTTCGTTCTAGTGTAGAGGTGGTCGAAGATGCGCCACGCTCCGGAAGGCCTGTCGTCGAAAATTGCGATAAAATCGCTGAATTGGTCGAAAGCTGGGCATGACTCATCAAAAAAAAAAAAATTGTATGAACAATTGAAAATTCAATAAAAATACCGCAAAGACTTTTTTGACAATCATATTTAAATTAGATTTAGGTTTATTAAGAAATAAATATACCAAATTTTTGATAAAATAAATTAAAGACAAAAACGTGCAAAAACCTCTGAAGACAATTGATGGAATTTAGAAACTACTTATCTAATCAGAAATGAAAAGCTTTTTATGGACTCAAAGGTATAGAGGCATTAAAGGAAGAGCTTTACAAAAAATTGGTTGGCATGTAAAGTAAGGATGGAGCCTTTGGCAGCCACTCACTTGGGAGTGCCCCGAAACAATTCTTTTAYATATGGCTCAAGCAGCTCAAGATTTCTGTTCTTAAAGCAGTTTYCCTGGATAGCCAAAAAATATCTGTCTGTATATATACGAACTAGTCTCACAGTTTTTAAGATATTGTTTTGAAATTGTGAAAACGTTATATTCTCTTCAAAGAGCTGCTCATTTGTCGGAGCTGCCAATATCGGACTACTATAACATATAGCTGCCATACAAACTGAACGATAGGAATCTAGTTCTTATATAGAAAACTTTTACATTTGACGATATATCTTCACGACATTTGGCACAGGTTATTTTCTAGGACAACTATGTAATCTTGGAAGAAATTGTTCAGATCAACTTACTATAGCATATAGCTGCCATACAAACCGAACGATAGTAAAAAAATTCTTGTATGGGAAACTTCCTCATTTGACGTGGTATCTTCACGAAATTTGGCATGAGTTATTGTTCATAAAAATAATGTAATATCCGAAGAAATTGTTTAGATCGGACCGAACACATAGTTACTAAAAGAAATGCACYTGCGAAGGGTATACTAGCTTTGGTGCAGCCGAATTTAACGTTTTTTTTCTTTATTTATATAAATAAGTAAAATGTTTAAGCGCTACAGAAATTGGAAAACATGGCGAACAATTCGCGATTTGTCAGCATCGTAAAAACTCAGACTAATTTCCCACGGAAAAATAAAAATGCAGTCAATTCATACATAGAAAGTCATATACTCAGATACATAGGAGTATATACATATACCAAAGTATGTATATATATCTATTTTTCGAATTCGTGCAAACATATATTTGGAGCAGCCACAGCGGGGACATGCAAGTAGTGAAGTCCTTCGTAGGGATATTTGATACGATAATGGTTTTTGTTGTTGTTGGMAATAAACCGTATACCATTAAGGTCGCATTAAACTGCCAACACAATAATCAGGGCAATAAACTGGGATTTGCACAGCGAAATGCCACAATTGCCGTAAAGCTTTACATAAGTATATACTTGTGCCACAAGCTATGTTGAAAGTTGAAAAAAATTACAGGAGTGCACAGATCAATATGAAACGATAGCGGAATTAAAAAACGACTCTATGAAACCATGTTAATACATAGTATTTAAAACGATTTGCGTGGCATTATTCGGCTTTTAGTTGAATGAGCTTGATTTTGCTAACTGCCGTGACCATTGTAGATGTTTTTGTACTACAGTTTAGAAAATATTTCTT
>NW_017534797.1:91872-96353 GCF_001853355.1 Bactrocera latifrons
CCACTGCGGTTACGTTCTTATCGGCAATATTTTTGAAGAAATGACAGCTCTTGAATCCCTTCAGATTGCTCGTCCTAAATGCGGTAATTTTGCTTGTCCATTGAGCCAGGAATGGACCTGATCGCTGAACAAATTTCGGCTCGAAAACGTCGCATCTTCTTGGAACTTTTCAAGAGCCCATAGAGCGAAGCAATATTTATATTTTTTCGCTTTCGACGTTATATCCGATCAACTATTGATTTTCTCCAACAAACTTTATAACCAGCATAAATTGACTATGTAGACATACATAAATACATTTATGCCTCCAATATTCAGTTTGTTGGCATGTCTAGSGGTCTGCTTGTTATGTTTACTCTCCGTTTTTCGCTCGCACAGCGCATTCAATTTCGATTGTGTTAATGAATATCATAATATATATGACAATGACTCTTGCTCATAAAACTTATGTGTGCGGATGAACGCTGTTTTTTTGTCGCGCCTACGGAAATGATAGCACAGAAGGCGCCTCAACATTTTCATTGAGATTTTATTGTTTACTTTGTGGCTAAGGAACACAAACTTTATGAGGAAATATACAAGTTTATATATGCACATAAGAGTATGAGAATCTTGATGGGTTCTATATTAATATTATGTATACGATCGCCTTGAGCAGACGTTATATGTATAGATGTTACACTCTTTCAATCTGTTCAATTCAACGTATRGTAGAGATTTATATGGAAACGTTAAAATGGCATCGGTTTGATGACCTACTTACTATAAATATTATTCTATGTTCATAAACTCACATGTCTATAAGTTTTGGCTTCCAATATCTTTGTTGAGTATTGCAAATACATTTCGGTAATTGACATTTTGACAATTACTTCTTGTATAATACCACACTTGAAAGTATTTCGCTTGCTGCATGGGACAAGTCAATTTATCCATACATAAACCCGCAAGCGTTCGCATATTGTTGCTATGAATGAATGTTCGGCTCGTTGCTGTCAAAAACAGTCGATGCTCTTTGTTAAAGTAGAAAATTARCTGATAATTGCATTTGTATATAAGTTTGTGTGTATATATGATTGTACAATCTTTGTGTGAAAATTASGTGCGCTATGGAAGACTTTTTCTCTTACTGACTTATCTTGACAAGGTTCAATTATCAACTAAGTTAGCTACTTTTGTAACCGAGCCAATGAATAAAGTCTCACACACATACCAACGACTTTAGATATTTTTACGTGCCTATTATCCATTTGTTGTAGGAAAGTGTTAAGGAGACACACATATTCAAAGAGTTTTGAGAAACATCAACATTGTCAGAAACACTATACGCCTTTCATATTGAATTTTCTATCCTAGGTTCGGTGTACTGTTGTCTCTGTTGTCGGGTAAGGCTTATGATATTCTTAGAAATTTTTACTTTCACACATTTCGTTTTGTAATTTTAAAGATATGTGAAGAATTTGACAAGGTGTTTTATATGCCAATCGCCACTTAAAATTATTCATAACGAAGGTGTTACGTCTGTCAAGTAAGAGCGTGTCATGTTAATTTATAAAAAAAAACAAATATGTTTTGAAACTTTCATATTATTATATACATTGCACACATTACAAACAATGATGAAATTTGGTCAATAATATGTTCAGTCACCACCGGCGTCGATAAATGCGTAGCATCTGCGAGGCATGCTTTCTACTAATTAGAACGAATTWCGTAAGACAACTRTTTCAAAGTGTWTGCGCATCTTCAACGAAGCTTCTGTTTAATATAAAGTACCAGTATGTCCACAAATTTTCAATAGGGTTTGCATAGGGTGACTGCGACGGCCAATTCAATGTAACGATGCCAGATTAAGTTTTCCACTGAGTACAGAGTTTGCTGCGGTGTTTAGTATCGTTGTCCTCTTGCAGAATCCAATCTCCATTTTTTCTGATGAAACATCCTTTGGCAGATGGTAGTAAAGCATTTTAGTGTATTTTTATCGTTTCATCGGCATTTAGGTTGTTAGTAAAGAGGTATAAAGAGCCGAATCTCTGTTTTGAGAAGCAGTTACAAAGATGCACCTTTATTCTGTGTTTTACGGTTCGCTGAACAAACCTATTGGTGAAAAATGTCCTCGAGTGAGGACATAGAACAGTCATCAGTTAAAATGACATTTTCAAAATCTTTATCAATATTCTCATGCGCCCAAGCGAGYCGCTTTGTCACAAGTTTTTCCGTCAACCGAGGCTTCTTAAACCTCCATTTCATGATCATGAAGAAGGGTTCGGATAGTTTCGTAGGATATATCTTAATTTTCCCCTATTAATTTTGATTATCCTTGCCCCAGTGTTAAAGGACGATTCCGCGAAAACAGATTCACCATTCTTTTTTCATCTTTTATAATCAATGAATACCCTCGATCAACCACCGTATTCAACAGATTTAGTTCCGTGTGTTATTTCTTGTTCCCAAACTGAAATTCCCGCTCCCTTGAGCCCGTTTTCAGTCGATCGATTAAAAAAAAAAAAATCGTTCAAATATCTGAAGGCCATCCCAAAACGTGCTTAAGAAAATTGTTTCGAAATCTGGAAAAAGTATTGGCTTAGGTGTATTAAATATGGTGGGGTTCATTTTTCATTACAATTGCAATTTGTCGGTACTTTTCTCTCTCGTTTTTAAAGTAATCATAAATCGTACTACTATTAAAGTTTTCGAAAGCCTGTGATATTAGTGATTGAAATAAAGAAAAATTATTAACTCAATACATTTTCAAAATCAGTCAAAATACAATTAAATTTGTCAAACATTTTGATGTTGCATACACACAAGAATTTGYAGAATAGTAATAAGATTCGGAAATTCAAATTTGTCAGTATCAAAAACCCGATTGGAAAGTTGAACTTAAAAAAATGTATACTTCGTCCGACAACTTTTATAAAATTATATGATAATATTCTCGCATGATAAAGTGATAATCGAGATTTCAGGCGTGGTTGTGAACCGATTTCACCCATATTTCTTGCATGTCATCAGAGTGTTAAGGAAATATTATATACCGAATTTCATTAAAATCGGTCGAGTACTTCCTGAGATATGGTTTTTRGTCCATAAGTGGGCGACGCCACGCCCATTTTCAATTAAAAAAAAAACCTGGATGCAGCTTCCTTCTGGCATTTCTTCCGTAAAATTTAGTATTTCTGACGTTTTTGTTAGTTGGCTAACGCACTTTTAGTGATTTTCAACCTGTCTCTTATACACATCTAGATGTGTATAAGAGACAGACTCGTCACCCTGATCACTTTGGTATATATAACCCTATATCTGACTCTTTTAGTTTTAGGACTTACAAACAACCGTTATGTGAACAAAACTATAATACACTCTTTAGCAACTTTGTTGCGAGAGTATAAAAATCACGCAGTGGTTGAWCGATAGTATTCATTTGGCTTTTGTCTTTACATTCGGTCACAAGCGTGGCTCGAAGCGATGGTGCATTATCATCGTGTAAAATCCATACATTTTTCTACTAAACGATCAAGCATGTCAAAAGAGACCTGCTACTCTCTCTCTCTCTTCGGTACTCTTTTTGAAAAAACCAGCAAGAACGTCTTTCATATGGAAATTTTTCTTTACTTTACTTTTTTAATGTTTGAGGCTATTTGTACACAAATTAAAGTAATCAACAACTAGTTAGTTTCTAGTGCGATTGTGAAGTAGTTATTTATATTCTTAATAATTCCAGTCTTAATTTATAAATTTCGTAAATTCAATATTTATATCCAATAATTATGTTTTATGTTCAGAAGTAATGGTCGCAGACCCTATAAAGTATATATATAAATGATCAGTATGTCGAGCTGAGTCGATTTAGTCATGTCTGTCTGTCCATCTGGATGTCTGTTTGAAATTTTGCAAACGTCATTTTCTCTTCAAGAAGTTGCTCATCTGTCGGAATTGCCGATATCGGACCACTATATCATATAGCTGGCATACAAACTAAACGATCGGAGTCAAGTCCTTGTATGGAAAACTTTAACATTTGACAAGATATATTCACGAAATTTGGAATATATTATTTTCTAAGACAACAATGTAATCTCTGAAGAAATTATTCATATAGGTTAACTACATCATATAGCTGCCACACAAACTGAATGATCGGGATCAAGGGCTTGTATGGAAAAGTGACGTCGTATCGTCACGAAATTTGGGATGGATTACTGCTTAAAGTAACAATATAATCTCCAAAAGAATATTTCAGAACGGATTACTATGGCATATAGCTTCCATACAAACTGAACACATAGTTACACGCCTAGAATAGTTAGATGGTTGTACACCATGATAGTAAGACCGATAATCACATATGGGGCGGTAGCCTGGGCCTCAGTAGCGCCGCAAAAATCGGTTAGGACACAACTGCTGAAGCTGCAGAGGCTGGCCTGTGTCTGCATGACGGGTGCAATGCGAACCTGTCCAACGGCGGCACTGGAGGTTCT
>NW_017534797.1:98045-110105 GCF_001853355.1 Bactrocera latifrons
ACGCTGGATTATTGTAACGACGGAGAAAATTCCTGAAGTAATTTCGAGGCAAGATTCCGTACGTGCCTTCAGCACAACATTTCCTACTAGTCTGCATTTTTCTATGCTCTGTAACATAGTCAGTATTAGACTCTGCTTGATTCACTAGAAGTGGTCGCTTTATGCAACGCACTGATATAACGTCTCTCCAAATAACCATGAGTGGCGATAAAACATATTTCTTCTCTCTCGCTCTCTCGGATTAGTAGACGCTTCTACGGACTTCTTTAGCTATTTCATTTCATCGTCAGTGATTCATAGACACTTAATCGTTTAATCAGTTATTCGTTAGTTAACAAATTCTATGGAACAGTCACTTGAAACCTAAGGTGTATTTGAATGTATTAAATATGTTTTTTTATATGCGTGATAATATTCCTTTTATTCTTATAACTAAATTAACTTTATTCCGTAAACTTGGAAAAAATATTTAGATATAGTATACTACATATATGTATGTATGCATATTTGATGGATTGGGCAGAGCACACTTAATTTCTAATGTCGTCCAACCATATTCTACAAAAAAGTTGATGCATGCTCCTTATTTGTTCTTCGCCGCCGTATTTGAATTACTCGGCCAGCAATCAATCGGGACCCGCCGCATTGTTGCTCTTCAGACGGTGTAATTGCTATTCGAACTTCTTCATGGTCGGGGAATGGAACGTCTGCTCCATCGTCATCGATTGGGGAATCGGGTTCGCCTTCTCCTGACCTTATACTTTCACTGCCATTTAGCAGGCTGGAGAAGTGTTCCCTCCATAATTTTAGTATGTTCTTAGCGTCGGTCACTAGATCACCTCGAGGGGTTCTACAAGTGTATGCTCCGGTCTTGAAACCTTCCCTTAGTCGCCGCATATTTTCCTTCTTCAACTCTCGGTATCTATCCCATCCCGCACGTGTTGCGGTCGATTGTAACGTTGTGAGGTAAGCAGTCTGCTTTTTCTCAACTGCGACACGGCACTTCTTAACGTACCAGCTGTTTTTCGCATTTTCCGAAAACCAATGGTTTCGGTTGCAGCTGTACCTAAGGAGCTTGAAATGTCGTCCCACAGTTCCCTTATACCATATTGCTTAAGAGTGCTCTCAGAAAGCAGTAGTGCAAGTCGAATAGAAATTCTTCGGCTGTCTGTTGCGATTGCAGCTTCTCGACGTCGATCGATTTCGTTAGAACTCTTTGATCCGGACACAGCTCGGTAGCTTGGTGAATTTTTCTATGCTGGCATCTAGTACTACAAATAACCATATTTCGGGCCCAGGAGAGCCGATCAGTCTCACCCATTTGGGGAAGTTTTCTCATGGCGGATGAATTTACCGACTGTTGTACCAATGGTGCCTTCTTTGTCCACCTGACGCCTCTGTTTTCCAAACATCTGATTTTTTTTCCAGAAGTGAGTTGTGTAGAAAGAGAATGTGGGTGATGAAAATACCCGCATGTTGAGTATTGAAATTTTGGCAAYTAGATGACATACATTTTTTAGATAACTCAACTTAACAGCGTCAGTTTTTGATTCTTTAAAAAAATTTTTACCACCAAAGAGTTTAAATTCCCTAATCAGTTCACGCTTCACTGAGTGGCACAGCAATTTTAATGTTTTCTGTTTTCACGACTGATATTTGCTGTATTTTGGCGCTAAACACACAATTCACTTAACAAACTGTGAAACATTTTTATTTCATTTTTAACAAAAGAGAAAATTCGAGAAGTAATGACATAGAAAGTATTGGCACTTTTCTGTAACACCCAAACACCGCAAACAAAGCAATAAATTATAGCGRATGCACGTAGCTTGCACTCGTTGATGAGCGCTAGTTATTGCATTTGTTTGATGACAACGTGGTAAACAGTATAGTAATTTATATTGGGGGACATTAAATGGCCGCGTATTTGCCCAAAAAACACGAAGTGTGAGTGGCTCAGTGAATAAACGCGCAAATTAAATGTTTGAACATATTAAATGTGGCACCACTAGTGATGTTAAGTGCTTATTCTGAACGTCAAACATTTATTTAATGATGTAGAGATGTACTTTTGGAACATAAAATGACAGCGTTGGTGTTTACTACATTTATTTCAGTAAGGTCTCACTCATATCAGGCTAAGCGTTCTGATCAGTTTTATCATGCCAAAATAAATGGAGCAATTGGTGCGGTCAATCGGACCCACTAATTGTGGSAAGAGATGTAATTTTCTTCACTATTGAGTTAACAACCATTTTCTCTTTTTGCTCCATATAGTTCTTTCGATTGTCCTTAATTCGACAGCTGCATGTGCACACTGACCTAGTAATTATATGTACGAAGAGAATGAAAGAAACGTGAAAATAATGACAAATCAAATACGCTTAAATCACAAATAAATGTGATATATGGAACCAATTAAATAATTTTTGTTGTTGTTGGGTTTTTCTGAACTTGTCAGCCTGTGTCCTAATGTTTTTCCTTACTATTTTGAGATMATTTTTTTGTAGCAGCCTTCACATACTCGATAAAAGTATATGTAGCAACACAAAAAATGAAACGCAAAATTAAAGAAAAATCAAAATGTTACTAAATTCACTTTATTAGACTGTCTGTTGCAGCTATTTCAGCTGTTGCTTTTTTTTGTCACTTTGGGCAATGTATTTTGTCACCAAGAGCCGATTCATTATTTCATTACTTGCTGAAAGCTGCCGTTTAAAGACAAGCCGCAAAACGAAGCTAAACTCCATCAACAAATCGCAAGTTTTTTCGTTACAGACACGGCCACCCTGATTCCACTGATTTACTGATTTCCATCTACACCTTGCATTGTTATAATATTGATTACCTTTATTTGTAATACTTTAGCTGCATTTGCTGTGCGCAGCCACAAACAAATTTTTATCTGTAATCATTTACTTGGCCTTCTTACAGGCTGTTGGGTTGGGCRTCGGTTGCTTTGGTGCCAACCTCAAACTCAATGGTTTTTAAAAATCGTATCGCATACTTATCTGTCTGTAAAAATGAAATTTTATTGTTATTAATAGTTTTTTTTGTTGTTCAGTCTCAGCGCCATCATCTTCTGTTGCCTTCTGTACAGTCTTACAATCCGGATAGTAGGCTACGCCAACGAAGCCAATATTCTATCAATCATTCTATTCATCCKTAGCCACTGCGCCTTTTTAGCTGCCTGATGCGGCAGTTGCAGTAGATCAATTCCAGCGCGATAATAAACTATTGCAATTTGGATACAATTCTTAAAGACTTGGACGGAGAGATTTTTTTCGATTACATTTATTTAAAAAAACGGAAAAAAATTTTGCAAAATCTTTGCTGAAATTTAAACTTTCTTGTAAAAATGTCTGCAAAAAATCCAATTTTCCGTGTTTTTGAAAAAAGTTGTTGAAAAAGCTTGCCTTTTATCAGAGGAAACCCTTGGTAACTTAAGTAATAAAAAGTAAACAATAAGCAAACCAAATGCCAGCCAGCAAACCAAATGCCTGAAGAACTGAAGCCATTTGATCACCGTGGATGTTGTGAATTTGCTGTTTTTGCTTTGGAACAACTTGAAAATGATAATGATTTTTTGCAGTAAATACACAAAATTGTAAATTTTGGTGCGAAGAGAATCCACAAATAATTCAGGAACAATTCTTACACCTAAATTTACAGCTTAGTGTGATTTTTCTTGCGTCGGAATGTTCGATCCGTACTTCTTCGAAATGAAACTAGTGAGGTCGTTATTATTAATGGAGGGTGGCATAGATCGATGATAACCAACTTTGACCTTGACAACATTTGGTTCTAAAAAGAAGGGGCTACGTGCCACACAGATTGAATATTCGATTATTTCAAGAATTTGTGACATTGATTGACCTCCAAGATGTTGTGATTTAACACTATTAGACTTCTTGTGGAGTTATTTGAAGAAATCGACTTAAGCAATAAACCAGACCCTCTTCAAGCTTTAGAAGCCAATATTAAATTCATGACATACGACATGAAAAAGTACTTGAAAAATGAGTTCATCCCATTCATTCCTGCAAAAGAARTCGTGGWGTTCGTTTAAATGATATTATATTTAGAACTTAATTCCATTGAATTTACATTAGTATTTCTTTAAGAAATAGTGTGTGTTTCTTTTTAGGAAACATATCAGAATTATTTGAAAACCCTGTACAAATTCTATCTTAACATGCTTTATATATTCTTGAAAAAATAGCAATCAGTTATAATTTGCGGTTCGGGGTTTAATAAAGTTCATATTTCTCTCTATCGCCATTACATTTCTGGATACCAGCGGCAYATTAAGTAGAAAACAATTTTCTTGTACAAGGCGTATGAGTAACAAATATTGATAAGGACGTAAATAAATAAAAATTCGTATATTTAGATACAAAATCAATACTTCACACACTATATTTCCCATAAAATGAAATTATTGTAAGAATCGCTAACTACAATTATAACAACATCACTCAGGATCAGAATCGCACCAAGCAATGCAATAAATGTCGTTTAAAAGCTGTTAAAATTTACGCTATCGAACAAAAAGGCAGCGGTGACTGCCACAGAAAGCCACAACAGTAGAGTGCACTATAACCGAAATGAAGTGCAACTTGAAACCACTCGAAAGCTGAAAGCGAAGCAAGCATCGGCGCCGCATAAGAAGGGGATACCATAAAAGCTCCGRGACAAAAAAAGTAATATTAAACAGCAAAAATAAATATACAGGGTGGCTGATGAATTTTGCTACATTAAGAAAGTCAAATAAATTTTTTTCAGTATATGGAATTCATTTTTCTTTTATTCATGTTAAAGCTCATTCAATTTTATTAAATATGGCTTAATTAGTTTTAAAAATAATGCAATTTAAATACCCCCTGCTCGTTGATGCATGTGCGGCCAAAAAGTTACCAAAAAGTTGTTCATTACTGCTTGGAGAGTTGAAACAAGAATAGCCGCATTTGTTTCTCGAATTAATTGCCTTAGTTCATTCAAATTTGTTGGTCTTGCTTTGTAGACTTCCTGTTTGCAATAACCCCACAAGGAAAAGTCAGATGCAGTAAGGTCAGACGACCTGGGTGGCCAACGGAMTGTGGAGTTTCTGGATATCAGCTTATTGGGAAATTTTCGTCGCAATTCTCTCATAACAGGTTGGGCTATGTGAGGAGCTTCACCACCTTGCTGAAACCACACAGAGTTGAAAGAAATTCTCATTCGGCATAATTCTGCATAGAAAAACTCTCTCAGCATGCTCAATTAACGATCTCCAGTAACTGTAACGGTGTGACCGTTTTCTTCGAAGAAGTAGGGCCCGATAATGCAGCGTGATGAAACTGCACACAACACTGTGACACGAAGTGGATGCAATTCCATCTCATCTGTCTGTGGGTTAGAAGCACTCCATAATCGACAATTTTATTTGTTTATGTTGCCGTTTAAATCGAAATGGGCCTCGTCAGACATGAAAAGACAGTTCAACATGTTTCCATCTTCTTCCACAATTTGAAGCATCTTCCGGCAAAATTCCAAGCGAATCGACAAGTCTGCAGCATTCAGTTTGTTGGCCATTTGAATTTTATATGGGAATAAGTCAAAATCTTTGTGCATAATTCACTGTAATGACTGTCTGCTTACACCCATTTGAGCAGACAAGCTTCTTGTCGAAACACGTGGATTGTTTTGTATGGCAGCAGCTACAGCAGCGATTGTTTCCTCCGTTCGAACTGAAGAGTTTCGATGGTAAGGTCTTCTGTTGACTGTCCCATGCTCGGCAAAATTGTTTACAAGTCTCATTATGGTCCATGTGCTCGGAGGATTGCTGCCAAACGTGCGCCTATACTCTCTTTGAAACGAAAGTACGGACTCTAGTGCGTGATTGCCAATCCAAATTCTTGTTTCAGTATTCCAGTTATCCATTTTTGTTAAAATTAAAAGTCAATCTGCAAAATAAAAAAAAAAAAATTAACCAGATTCATTAAATAGAAAAAAAGTTGTTTAATTTTTTTTGGTAGCGGCTTTCATCAGCCACCTTGTATACGACAAAATGGTTTGGCGTAAAGCAAAAGGCAAAACAAAGCACCCATAACAAACATCTGCAATAACAGCACACATACTACTTTATGTGGTTTATGTAAATATAATATTTTATAAACAAATGCAAACTATTGCCAACAGTATATTTCGCTTTGAGCAATCGCGTCATAAGCCACAAACCCATTAGGCGCGGTGTTGCGCTGGTGTTACAAAAAAAAAAAAATAGGACATCTATTGAACAAATACTTTCACCTGCATTCGCAAGAGAGAACTTTAGGATAGGCGTAAATGACAGAAAAAGTTTATTGTGAATTTACAACTGCAAACGTGTTTAGCTCCTTGAATAATAAGACTCAATAAAGTTCTGTTTTAACCGCTAATGTTGCTGCAATTCACAGCTTGGGAGAAATGGTTATTGTAACTTTTAATGACCTCTGAGTTTGAAATGTTTTTTGCAATCATAGCTTGAATAAACTTACATTCAATAAAAGTTAAGATATGAGGGTTTAATCAAGTCTCAAAATATATGTATTACAAGATATCTCGTAGTAGTATTACATTTGATGATGGCGTAACTATGGGTGTGTAGTTTCCAAGCATTTAAGTTTTCTTGGAGCCTCTTGTGTTTGATGAAGTTGCGTATGTCTTGTTTCGAAAGATAGTTGTAAGTAAGAACCGCTATGTTTTTGACACTTTTGGCAGCGGCGTCAGCGAGGTGATTGCCGGGTATTCCCACGTGGCCCGGAATCCATMTTATTTTGATTTTTCTCGGAGCGCTGATCACGGCGTCTCTGATTTTGCTTATTATCGGATTGTAATTTGATAACGACTTAATGGCTGAGATGCAAGACTTGCTGTCGATGCAAATGCGGTATTTGCCATTGTATTTTTTGCATGCTCGACCGCCTTCAATATGGCAGATGCCTCTGCTGAGAAAACCGAACACATATGACGAAGAAGCCAGTTGCAGATTGTATTAATTGTGTTTATGACCACGGAAAAGGAGATGTATTCGGATGACTTAGATCCGTCTGTGAAGATCAACTTCCAGCCATTGTTTTCGTATTCATGCTCCATTTCAAAAAACGTTTTTTTGAAAACATCGTTTGGTGTGTTCTGTTTGGACAGCTTGGATAGTTTGTTGGGGAGTGATTCACACGGGACTAGACAATGAGGATGAAGGTTCTTTACTTTTTTCCCCACAGACAGTAGAAGAGCTTTTTTTTTGCAAAGATAACGTATTTTGTTATTGCTGAAAGAAATCTTGGTAGCCTGGTACGCCTCAGCGAAGTAGCAAAGGCCTTGGTCAGCGATGAGTTTGTGCTTTCAACTGCTTTTGATAGCAGTCGGTGGGTTGCGTCTTCAATCCTATTTTGTACACTTGGTAGACTTGACTCCGCAAGAATGATTTCAATTGGTGATGTTGGAAAAGCTTTGAGGCTACGGCGTATCGCGCAGTGGTATGGGGAACATATAAGCTTGATGTTGTTCTTCGAACTTCGTCCGTAAAGCGGAAGCGCATGGTCGATCTTTGAAAGAAGAAGTGATCTGACAACACTGATGAGCCTATTTGGATGTATTTTTTTTGAACGAGTATTTTGACGAAAGATATTTTACAATGTTATTTTTGTTAAAGCAAAGTTTTATTCCGCTGCAATTTGTTTTTCTGCATATATGGATCATATGCGTTTTTTCTGGTGATAGCTGTGCACCGGAAACTAGCGACCATTCAGAGATTTCATTGAGGACATTGGAAAATGTATGTTCGGCTGCGTTGAGGTCGGAACGATTGGTGTAAATTACGACATCATCTGCATACATTTGGTGCTCGATTCCTTTGTGCGTGTTTAATATTCGACTTATCTCATCAAAAGCAGTGATGAAGAGGAATGTTGAAAGTGGCGAACCTTGCGGCGTGCCGTTTGAGAGTGGAAGTGTGGAGGAGAAGAATCCATTAACATTTGCTTTCAATTTACGGTTAGTGAGAAAGCTTTTAACGAAATTCAAAATTTTCGGACCGATCTTCCAGTTTTTTAATTGCCGCAGCACAATGTGGGCGCCGATTTTATCAAAGACTTTGTTTAAATTTAAGGATAATTTAGATAAATGATTTCTACTGGACAGAGCGTTGCAGATGGAGTGGTCGAGGTGGAGTAATACATCTAACGTGCCTCGGCTCCTTTTATAACCGACTTGATTAAGTGTCATCAACTCATTCCGCTGGGCATACCATGGCAGCCGGTTCGCAATTATTTTTTCGAAAAGTTTGCCTAAGCATGGTAGGAGAGAGATTGGTCTATAGCTGTCGATATCTGTTGATTCTTTATTGGGTTTAAGAATAGGGATTACGCCCGATGTCYTCCAAAATTGGGGATAAATACCGGTGTCCAGTATTTTATTGTAAAGTTTGACGATTCGTTGCTTGAGCTCAATTGGCAAGTTTTTGATCATAGAGTAAGATATTTTATCTAAACCGGGGGTTTTGCCGTTTACTCCGGATAGAGCATACTCAAACTCATCTAATTGAACACTAGAATCGATTTGTTTTGCTGAGGGTGACATGGATGGAGACATTGAGGCGTTTTCTGAAAGTGTGGATGATTTGAGGGCCTGAAACTGAGTACTGAAATTATTGTCAGAACTGTTGTTGGAAAAATGGTTGACAAATTCTTCTGCGATATCTATTGGGTTGTTTAAGTGACCTGAAGGCAAATTTAAGCACCTGATTGCTGACGTGGTGGGCGAAGCAGCTAACTTTTTGAGGTCAGCCCAGATTTGTCTCGGATTGGAAGAAGGATTGATTTTGAGCGTAAAATCTTCGAGACATTTGCGCTTGGCTTGTTTGACGGTTCGAAGAAAGTAGGCGTTGGCGGTTTTGAAGCAAATGAGTTTTTCTAGTGTGCGGCATCGTTTGTTCTTAAAGAAGCTAATTGTTTATTCCACCAAGGGATATTTTTAGAAATTCTTGAATGATTAGTTTGTGGAATGGAATCGTTTGCTGGTGAGCGAATAATTTTCGTTATTCGAGCGGTTTCCTGGTTGGGATTTCCTGCTGTTGGGCTTTTATCACATTTAGCTCTGCAGAGAGTTTGGAATTTCACCTAGTCAGCGTGATCGGTTTTGAAAATATTTTTTGATTTAAAGCATTTGTTTATTGGTCCCAAGTGTACTTTTAGTATTATGGAGAAGTGGTCACTTCCATGTAAGTAGTCTAGTATGTTCCATTCACATTTGGCGACGAGCGTATCTGTACACAAAGTAACGTCAACATGGGAAAAAGTGGAGAAAGTTGAAAAAAAGCCATTGTTTAAGGAGATTAAGTTTAAGGAAAGGATTACGTTTTCTATGTGTTTTCCTCTGGAGTTTACTGTCGTTGAACTCCATATCGGGCTCCATGCATTCAAGTCACCGGCCAAGATCATTGGGGAAGGAAATTGACTGGTTATTTGCATGATATCGCTTGTGGTGAAGTGTTGGTCAGGTGGAATATATAAGCATATTACGTAAGTTCTTTGTGTTAGAAATATTTCAATCGATAGCACAGCCAAGTTTGACTGGATATGTTGCACTTTGTGTGGAATGTCCCTTCTTAGTAAAACTCCAATGCTTTGTTTATTTGTTTTGTTATGTGGAAGGTTGTGGAATATACCAACGTATTGTTTGGGGGTATGAGCAGTCTGTTTGTAAGCGATATGTGTTTCGTTTAAGAGTATTATTGATGGTGCGTAATCTTTAATTAAGAGCTGGAGTTCGTTGTAATTGTTAATGTAGCCATTTAGGTTCCATTGCATTATCATATACATGTCAAGAGAGTACTTTATTAAGCGCTTAGATTAAAGATAACTAGAAAGATTGAAAAAGGGAGAAGATGAAAAAGCTTAAGAGAGAATGAGATATCAATTAGAATGAGTTGTCAGCTTGGCTGAGTGTCAACTGTTGAAAGCTCACTCAAGATTTGCAATATAAGGGCGCACAGAGGTCATTTTCCATGCGATGTCAATTTCCATCACTCCTTCCATCACGCAATTCACTGATTTTGTTTAAGTTTTTGGTTATGGTTAAAATAGCATTGTGAACACGAAAACACGAGATTTTTGAAAGAGACTTGGAAGTATCGTCAGATTTTAGCACAATAAATTTTGGATCGTCTTCTTTTGTAGGTGGAAGAGTAGGAAAAATTTTCGACAATTTTTGATTCACTTTTTTACGCTTAGGTTGGGGACTCTGGGCAAGCAGAGCAAACCTATTGTCCCCAAAATGGGTAGCCCCTTGGGGCATTTTTGATCAATGAACACTCACAATTCAGTGATTAAGTTTTTCTTACTCACTTATATACGGCAAACCAAATATGTTTCCAAGAGTAGCTTAAGCAAAGTAGAAGCACACGCGGGTTGCTAAATGATTGGCGGAAACTCGGAAATAACAACGACACAAYTGCTCAGCACGAATGTTAGTCGGTGACTGTATGCTAGTCAAAATATAAAAAATTAATACCTAATACGTATGTATTCCAGAGTAGGAATAGGTATATTGCCAGTTTATAATATGATTATRGCTATADTAGAATATAAAAAAGTAAATATGAATGCAAATYGATCAGTGGATCACATAAATTTCATATTTGATTTGTATATCTACATTGCATTTATGTAAGATAACTACGACATACAACAGCAAAACATCAATACCAGTGTTGTTGCTCATGTTCCATCTTTCTAAGGCTGCGATATGCTGAGTTGCAGCTAAATGGTAAGTTGGACTTCATAATATAGTAACAATTAATTAACTTATTTACAAATTAGCGCAAATATGTACAKATAAAGAAGCCAGTAAAAAAGCGGAAAGCAAGCGAAAAGATCCTAGGCCAAAAGCAAACGGTGTTTAGAGCAACAAAAGGTGCCATGGCTTAAAAACAATAGTTCTACCACAAGCATTAATGCAAATGATCAGGTGTAAGCATCCAAAATGCATAGCCAAAACTACACAAAATACACAAAAACCCTAAATAGCATAAATGCTCAACTGAGGTTCGTTGGACATACTGCATATCACTGGGCACATACAGTTACCAACAGATGCATAGTTATTCTCATATCTACTTATTTGTGTGTTTGCGTGCAGTTTTGAGTGATCTAGGCTGGTTGCCTGCGACACTCGAAAGCAGTTATTCGCCTGCAATTGTGGAAAGTGTCGAGTAGAAAATATATTTACATACAATTATATTGTATACCTATAAAAATAAATTTTCTACGGTCTCGATTTTTTTCATGATTATTCATTTTTTCGTCGATGAACCCAAACTCATTTCAGCCCGCCATTTTTATATTTGTAGAATTGCATTCAATATATTAACCCAAATTTATACTATACTATTTCATCAATAAGAGTTTTTAATGTCAGTTATTTTGTGCGCAAATCGGGTGCTTTTTACTTATCCTCACCTTCAATTATATGTTATTATATTCATTATTATTATATTGATTATTATTTCGGTGGAAGTAAGTAGTTGGCTTAGTGTATCATGTGCGACGAAAATMGTTTAAAAWTTYCTACAATATCACATTACTAAAATCTTTGTCCAGTAACAGTTATTGCTGTGCCATTACGAAATTGAGTTTGAAGTGGCCAGTAGCAATAAAAATGGCGCACAATAAAATAAATAAAAGGTCTACACAAATAAAGAAATATCTGCGTGCTAACTTCTATACTCATTTTATTGTAAACGAGTATACATACCATAATAAAGAATTTTATTGATATACCAAACCGGTTTTGTTTAATAAAAAAAAAAAAAAGAAAAAAAAAACCTTTGGTAGCGCTTTCATTGAAAACCCCGCTACATATTATTTTGCACATATGCAGGCTGAGTGKTTATCAAAGCACCTTTTGTAGGTTACTTATACGCCATGAGTGCCTGGTTTTTTCGTGGAGTCATTGTAATATGTGACTTTGCACTATCGTGACGCAAAAGCTTAGAGCTGTCGTCCCATAATTCCGGCTTCCCGCAAACGACATAATCTT